>NW_009920736.1:0-4643 GCF_000696875.1 Nestor notabilis
GCCCCAACGTGAACCGGGTTCAGCGGGCACCCTGTGCGCGGCACGGACCCGCACATCCTTGACCCAGAGCCCTTCCGCGCTGCAGGCCCGCACCTTGCTCCCAGTATGGATCCCCACTGATATGCGACCCGCCCGGCTAGAGCTGACCGCCAGCATCAGGCCCTGGCCCCCACCCGCACCCCTCCTCCCCTCTCCCCAGGGCCGTACATCCACTGCTGCTCCTGCTGCACCACATCTCTTCCGGGTGCATTCCCCCCTGGGACTGCACCCCTCAGCACCTTCTCGGACATGCACAGCCCCACTCACTGTGGATAGGCTCATATTTTTACTTTATATCCATATCCCTTTATATACTGCCTTATATACCTCACACACATGCATTCCCAGCCCTAGCCGGCATGCACCCATATACCCTTCCCAGGTTTCCCATCCCCATTCAGCTTTCAACCCCTTCGTGCACTGATGCTGCTTCACACACATGGTCATTCCTGTGCCACGTGTGCTCCTGCATCCGGCAACCTCCACTGCTTCTCATGGACACACCCCAGCCTCCCCTTCCAACTTGGCAGCCCTGGTCCTTTTCCACATACCTCCCAGCCTTCTCTACTCTCATACAACTGCATGTTCCTCAAGTACAGATGACAGAACATGAGGTGTGTCCTGCTCTACCCTGCCCTCCCATGTCCAGGCCCCTTTGAACTCCCCATAATCTCCAATGGCTACCCCACACAAGGACTCTGCTGCACAAGAGGAGTGCAGTACCTCCCATTTTCCTCTTCTGCTGTGGCTTCCCTCCAGACCCTTTGTCACCATCCCACATCCATCACTGATACTCTGGTACTGGGCACTGCAATGACCCTTCAAGTTCCCCAGCCTCATTTCCTCACCAAGCAGACTCCATCCTCCACTCTTCACAAGCATCCTCCTTTCCACATACTATGCCTCTTCAACTGCACACATATCTGTTCCAACAGTCCTTTGGGTCTGTGGTTTATCCCCCATCCTCTCTTTGGACCCCATCATTCTCTTCCCAGCAGTCATCAGCACTGTGACCCCAGCCCCTAGGACTTGCCTCTGTGCTGCAGCAGTCTCAGGCTGCCTGACTTCCCCTCTGGAAACCTCAGCAGCACCCAAGGGGTGCCAAGGAACTGTCTCCATTGGCAGTTTCCTGGAACTGT
This sequence comes from Nestor notabilis, assembly GCF_000696875.1. Lineage (NCBI taxonomy): Eukaryota > Metazoa > Chordata > Aves > Psittaciformes > Psittacidae > Nestor > Nestor notabilis. Next base: position 1,179 of record NW_009920736.1, read on the forward strand.
GGCTGACAGCAAAGCTGGGGTGGACAGGGCTTGGGGAACACCCACCACCAGGAAGGGCAAGAACCGCCTTGCAACGTCCTGGATTAGAAGGAACAAACGCAAAGGAAGAACCACACCATGGGCCTGCATGGGGCATGAGACGAGATCACCAGCCCTCAGCAACACACTCACCTGCTATAAGAAAAGGAGCCAGAGAGAACTAATAGGGAACATAGCCAAGCTCCTCAGGCTGGCATGCTGGCGTGAGCCAAATAGCCTTCTCATGCATGAAAGAGTCCTGCAGGTATTGCCAGCAATTACCTGAGCGGCACTGCCTAACTGGGTGAAGACTCTGACATGAAATTAAAGAAAAAAGATAATCAAGGGAAGACCTCAGGTAAGCACAAGTTGTAATAGGCATGAGACTTTCTCATGTTTCCACGTCAGCTCTTGGAAGATTGTCACTTCCTCATGCTCAGAGTTCTGAGGTAAAAGCTGGTGTACCTGGAAAAAAGAGTCCAAGTCAGGAATGGAAAAGTTTAGTTTAAGCTGCTTCTTATTCTGTCAACCCTGACAGAGATAACCTGAAAGTCTTTTTGCAACAGCTCCCTGACCCAAAAGCTAGGCCTGTGTGGAAGAATTATGGTTTTCCCCTGACAGGCCACTTTCTTGCCCACCCAGTGTGGTAGTAGAAGTCTCATTGCTACAGCTGCCTTTTCTTCTAGAACAGGCCAAGTGATTGAGTAGACTTAATCGACAGATTGACTTAACTGCTCAGAGAGGTCTTGTGAAGTATGACTTACTCCCAATGAATGGAGGTTAAAAACACAGAGCCAAAGAAATCAGCAGTAGGGGATTGTGCCGAGCACTCCAGGTCCACAAGAGTTTCTGAACAACCTGTTGGCCTGTGCCTACGTTTAAAATCTTGCAGTACTTACAGCATTGCTTCTCCTTACAGAGTAAACAGGCTCCAGGCATTTTAGTGCATCCCGGAACAGCACAAAGCAGAGGCGGGTGTACTCAAGTTCCATCATTTACACCTTTAAGCAACACAAAATTACTGTCTTTTTCTAAAAGGCACACTTGTTAACTGAAGTTATGGGTTTGATACAGGAACATGAGGTGAAACCCATCCATCCATCCTCATCAGATGGGCAGTCAGTCAGTTGACTACTATGGCCTCAGAAGAAATAAAAATACTTTATGCTTACATTGCTCAGAAAAGTGGATTGTGCAATCAAGGTTGCTCTCGAAGGCATTTCAAGTCTTCAAGCCAAAAATAAATCTTGATTGAAAGCAATAAAAAGCATCAAGCCCACCCTATACTTAAGCAATGCAATTTATGCTCCTTTAAAAAGTCTACACTTACCTGCCCATAAGGATGCTGCACCATGCCAGAATTCCATCTTGGAAAATATCAAGAGTCCTACGTTGTCTCCTTTTTGCTACTCTATCCCAGCAAAGTAGCAAACCACACCCCACCCCACCAAGGCCTGAAGGGTAAGGATATCTGTCCACAGAACATTATCCCCTGGATAAAAAAGCAGCTCACACCATGAAGAAGTTGGCTATTGAGCAAAGGAGGGAATGTGGAAAAAACAAAAGTGGAATTGTTATTTGGCACAAAGAATCAAGAGCCTCTGGCAAAATCCAGACATTTACAGAACTACATGTTAAACCCATTTTTTAAGCCATCTGTACACTGTAGAGGAAAAAAAAACATACATAAGATGTCCAAAGGGATTTTAAAATTACCTAGTGTTGCAGCTGGTTTGTAAATGGTTTTACCAAGTGCCCTGTAGCTGTCTTGTCCCCTCTGCCAGTTCTTACTCCCCAACATGAGGAGGCACAACACAGTACCTAACAGCCAACATTCCCACTAATTCTGATCATGGTAAAGGATAACAGGTTTCATAGGATTTTAAGTTCATCTTTGCAACATAATCCTGCACAAAACCAAACCTTGCTAATTCCAGGATTCTATATTTGGAAATTTTAATAAAGCCTTCTCTACTTGTTAACAGTGAGGTCATGAGTGATCACTAAACATTTACACCAACGCACTGGTGTGCTAATTCCCCACCTGCCTATTTCGTGCTTAAAATCTCTCAAGGAAAAAGTAGTGATGAGTTATTTTGCTTATCCCTTAAACCCTGCTCAGGCACATGCCACAGCTGGAGACAAACAACTCAAAGTCAAACAAAACAAAAAAGCTGGTAACACCAGGATAGTTTTTATTTGCTCCCTGAATTAAATATTGGCAGATACAGAAAACTCAGATACCAACTATTTCCCCAACATTTACGAGACTGAGTTTGCAATGTCAGAAAACAAGCACATTTATGCACAATCCTGGCGACTGATAGCGTGAGTGCACAAGATCGTCCTGCCTGACCATCAGTTTTTAAGAGGCAGTACCCCTGGTCTCCAGCATTCAACACCATCCCCTCACTGACAATTGTGGCACCACAGAACAGCCAAGTAAATATTCTGAGTGGGCAGCTCCAGTGCATTTCCCCCTGCAAAGGATTTATTCCATGCTCTTCCTGAAGGGGCAGAGGCAAGGTCAGCACATCCAACAAATAACCCACCTGTGAGCACAAGCCAGTTCTCACTTTGCCTTTTTTCCCCTCTGTTCTTGGAGAGCAGGGAAGAACACAGCATAGTGACACTTCCAAGAAGCTGTTCTTAAAGGCCTTATTGCTGCCACGCATTGTCTGTGCTGGCAACAAAGTGCCAGAAGCACACTTGTTCCCTGCTGCATGCTGAGTTGCTCTGTGGCTGCAGAACTTTACAGTGGGTTTGCAGCACTTTCCCTGCTGTCTGAGGGAAGTTTTCAAATAAACAAAAGGACAAGAAGTAAGCAACTGAATAACATGATTGTATAACTGAAATCATGTGGAAACACAAAGCACATGCTGTTGAAGGAAATACCATTTGCTCCTTTTCACACTGGAGCAGAATTTAGCAACTTGCATCCTCCTCAAAGCAGCTGGTGCAGTCAGTGCCCCAGAGCAGAACACAAGTGTAGTTGGTGCAGCAGGAGGAGCCAGGCACTTCTGCTCCCTTTTTATAAAAGAAAAACAAACACTTTTCTAAAACATCTGCTAAGCTGGGGACACACAGAAGACAGATCACGCCTAAGATCTGGTGATCCATACAGCATTTCACTGACCAGCGCACATCCACTATTAGCAAACCCCTGCAGGGGAACTGAACACATACTATCCCGTTCTGCAGAAGGGGGAAACACACAGTTTTACCAGGTCTACTGTGCAGCCCTGTGTTAGATCCTAGCACAGCAGATGGCAAGAGTTTTTCCCTTTTGTAAAGATCACAGAAGTGCCTTCTAGGCTGCAAAATGCCTTGGGCATCCTCAGACAAATGCATCTTCTCCTGGCACAGGAACTCCTGAATCCCGGTCCTGCACTCCAGATCCTAATCCACATGCTCCTACTCACCAACCTTGCCAGTGTCTCTTCAGCA
>NW_009920736.1:4674-9522 GCF_000696875.1 Nestor notabilis
AAGCAACGACTCCAAATAACTTAGCTGTATGACCATTCTTTCACAACCCTGATGGTTAGATTTATAAGGGCATAGTATGCATTTGCAACTATTTGCTCCCTTTGCATTAGTAACAAGGACCTCCCAAAGGATAGCTTATATTATATCATATCCAGGCTCCAAAGGGATTCGAGGTATTACCATCTCCTGCTTTTCCCTATGGTTTTTATGCTGGGTTGCAAACATCCAACATAAGGTGCCACTGCGCAAGTGAGGGAGGGAAGTGGCAAAGTTGGGAACACACAATTAATGATGGGATTGTCAGTCACTTTGATGTCAGGCCCCCATCTACACACCGTGCACTGGCATTGATCTTGCCCTGCCCACTTGGCCCAGAAAGGCAGTGAGAGTGCCTCTTCTCATGTTAAGCCACCATGTCAGTCTTGGTCGCCATCAGACGACTCTTCTTCTGCCTCCTCCAGCCACTGGATAAACTTCTGGAGCTGCAGAGACAATGAAATGTAATTAGGTGACAAATGACACCGAAGAGATGCTGGGGAACACTCAACAACTACACCATGTCAGTGAGCACCAGTATCACACACAAAAAAGAGAAAGATTGTTTCTAGGATACATGGAAACAGAGGCAGATTGAGGGAGAGAAAGAGACAAAAGTTTAGCTGAAAACCAACTGAGATGCCATGGACAAACCCAGACAGATCAGATTCCTGAGGGAGATTCCTCCAGTCACACAATCCCCGCAACAAAAAGACAAAAGTTCGAGAGTTTTCAGAGCTTGAAAGAGAAGAGATGACAGCTGCAAGTTAAATGAGACATGCTTGGAAAACTGCTGGGAAAAACTTACTCCCTGAAAAATAGTTCTAAAGAAGGCAGCTCATACAGAACCTTTTAACTGAGCTTGAATAAGCAGCTGAAAGCACTGCTGACCTATACTAAGAGCTGACTTTGCAAAGGTTTTAAACAAAGTTGGAGTTCTTCAGAGATGGCTTTTTTCCCCTGCTCCTCTTCCAGATCCAGGGAGGAGGACTGGGACAGGGCTCAGCCGAACTGCAGCACAAAGTTCTGCCTGATGGAGGAGGGAGGTTTATATGCTCCTTGCAACACAAGCCAGATGAAACCACTCAGTACAGCAAATGCTTAGAAATATATGCGAAGGGACTGGTGAGCCAGGAATGAAAGCTTCAAAGGAATTGTATGGGGCCAGCACACAGGGCACTGGCCTAATGCCCACTTCTAATGGGTGTCAGCTTCAACAAGCCATGCTGCTGCTCCAGAAAGTGCTAGCCTCATGCTACAGAGACCCCACTAAAAACAATCTCCTCCTCCTACTAACTCCATTCCTCATCCAAACAGGATGATTATGGCAGAAGGCACAGAAATGTCTGTTCTGGAGAACAAAATTGGGTTGCTTAGTGTTTAATGCACTGGTGCATTAGTGTCCTACCATGTATTGGCAGCTGCTCCACAAAAGGTGACAGTGGTACCAAACTCCACTCAAAGTTTCTTTTAGCAGCTGCTGTCTCCCCCTCTCTCTCCCTCGTCCCCATCCTGCCTCTTTAAACACCTTTGGAACTTACCTGCTGGTTTTTACGAAGCTGCTTTCCCTTGTCAGACGTGTCCCGCATAGAGAACCAATTGAGAATTACATCTTCTTCCAGAATTTCCAGCTGGTAAAATGTCATCAACACCTGCACCGATGACGAAAGAGCAACAGGGCTCTCTATAAACTCTTTAGGGGCTAGATCATGTCCAAGTACAATGTTTGCACATAATCTGTGTCTCCCAGCTCTGCCTTCAACAGAAGGCACTCAGTCTGTTTAATTCTGCTTTTATTGTTAAAAATAACTGTGCTTCTCCTACCAAGCCTCATGTTCCTGACAGTTAGATGCTGTGACACATAATGAGCCAAAGTTCAAGCCTCATCAGCTTCAGCTCTGTAGATACAGGGTATGATTGAGAGGAGTTGTGGGCAATAAAGGGCCACAGAGGACGTCAGTTCCAGATGTAACTTAAGTTCTCTTTTAAATCATCCAAAACCCATTCCCAAAGCAGATCTAACAAGCAACTCTTAGGCAGGTCTACATATGCATAATGGTGACATGTGCAGAGAAGAGCATCAAGCTCTCCAGCTCTGCCTCAAGCTCACTTCTTCTGCCAGTTCTCTTAGAAGCGCCTTATGGCAGGTGTCAAAGCAATTGGTCATCCATCAGCTCAAACTTCTGCGCAGCGCAGCAAGGCTAAGACACAATCATGCTTTCTCAGGGTGCCTTTGTGCTGAGGCAGAGCAGGCACTTTGCAGTTGGTGTCCTTGCAGAGAGCACTGACAAAGCTGGCTGCCAACTCCAAATATAAAGTGTCACTTCAATTCCCAGCCTCCAGGGAAACCCAGGCCCCTAGAACAATGGACACATGCCAAACAATTGCTGTAAGTCAAGGACGTTTTGGCTCACCAAACTGAAGGCTTTTGGCTCCAGTCCTAAGTGCTTTACCATTAGCCAGAAGCACTGGTAGCAGAAGTTAGGATTAATCTTTCTTAAAGAATCAAGAGTTAAGCAGGCTCTAGGAGAACTCTTCCAAAAGAGACAAGGGCATTGTGAGACATTGTTGTGGTCCAAGTCAAATGCACTCAGTGTGATAGGGCAGAAAGAACACAGGGATAAATATTTGTGAAGGAGGGTGAGGAGGAACGTACTGAAAACCCTCAGAAGCAGGGAGATAGGTAATAAGCCGCATCAGCTCCCCTTTATTTCCAGTTTCATAACTAGCTCAGCTTGACAAAGAAATCCCATCCTTATACCCAGTTTTGCTCATTTTGCACTCTAAAGAAGGATAAGCCATTTGGTAGTTAGAACCCAATGACCATGAAGAGACAAATGAAGTAAAGCTGTTCCTAAAGCAGGCCTCTGGCCTCACCTCTTTCAGTGTCACATAACAAGGGCATCTAGGTTAGAAGCTACAAAATAATAGCTCCCTTCAGGCTGCATGCTGGCAATCAATACTCACACTCAGCTGTGCTCCCTCAGAAGCACACAGGCAGACACAGAATTTTTTTATTTAAAGCAATTGTTATAGATTTTCTATACACCCTCTCCACTGAGACCCCAAAATTCTCTCCTCTAAAGCAAACAGGCCGATTACGCAATCACCACAAATGTCACTGTGAATCTAGCAAAACCAGATCCTCAGAGCTGGGAGCAGATACTCACTTTAGCTATCGATGTGCAGAGACTGTCATGTTCAAGGAAGAATTCCTCAATGGCAAATAAGGCAGTCAAGTGATCTGATGCCCGTTTTATGTAGTTCTTAAACAATGGGGTCCAGTTCTTCAACAGCTGCAGGGGAAAAACAGAAAAGTTCCTCAGCTACAAGATGGATGTGTGCACTCAGCCCTGCTCCTCAGCTGTGTTGCACTAAGAAACTGACTCAGGGAAGCACTTTAAGAAACCATTCAGCTGACCACTTAATATATTTGCCCTGCTCAGTCCATAAAACACATGCTGTCTCACATGTGCAGGCAGGACCTGGTTTTATTAAGAAGCTCTGAGGATATCTGTTAGCTTTCTTGGTTTTGCTTCCCTGGACGGAATACTTGATTATCACAATAAATGTGTTAATGGAGCCTGGTACTCAAAGAAAATCACTTTACAGCAAACAGGTAAGGAGAGGCACATAGATGCTACTCAAACCTTCACCCCGCAGAGCAGCTGGCATTTCACTGTAACTTTCATTCAAAGCAGAAGAGCAAATAAGAAAAAAGAAAAAGGCAGCATCAGGATTAATTACCAGCTGAGTAGAAGTGGACAGTGCAAAATAGCCACCCCTAAAACAGGAACACAGTGGAGCAGCCCCTAAGTGCAAGTCACACATTTATTGTATGACTACAGTCTTGTTTGGATCCTGGAGCGTGCTGCAGGAAATAGGTGGGAAGGATGAAGGGCAAGAAGTTGTTACACTATTAGCTGATCTCAGTTCTCTCCTCCAAGGCTTATTTTTTTATCAAGTCTTTAGTTTAATGATTTTGGTGCTGCCTCATCAAACAGTATTTCTGTCCGAGTCCCCCCACAGCTCTTGTTATAAATACCTGGAACGCAAGCAGCAGGGAAAGCTCTGTAAATCAACACAGATGTACCTGAATCTGGGATAGGAGGTAATAAAGATAACTTAGACCCTGCCCATAACAATTTTAAAAGGTATGAGAACTAGGATACAAAAATTCCTCATTGGCCACATCATGATCAGACCATCCTACATAAACAATGTAGGAAATTAAATCAGAGTTCCATATCTTTTTAAATGGATTAATTCAACAGCAGGCATTACCTGGCATGCCTGTACACATACACTGTTTTTCTGTGCCTTCAACAGTGGCTCCTTACAGAACACATCTGATCTGTTTTGAAGGGAAACAGGTAATTGAAGCAGCTCAGAGTCACCTGCATCTAGGGTTAATCAGCATTATTCTGCCCAGGACAACTGTTAACAGGCCAGAGGGACTGCTCCAGAACACACAGTGGAGCTAGAATCCAGGGTAGTGTGGACTACCAAAGGTAGCCTGTACTAGGAAACAGTGCTCAACTACTCCACATTACTATGCTCCACCACCTCTTCAGACACATTTGCTACGCAACCATGCTAGAATTTGCATGCCTCAAGTGGAAACTAAGAAAGGGATTAGTACAAACAAACTGATCTGTGTAGTAGTACATCAACTGGCTCAAGGAACAACAGTAAAAGCACAGAATGATCCTAATCATCATGGTGTCACAACAAAAAACTGAGGGTTGCCTAGTGTATTTCCAGAAAATATTTTAGTCTTCAGCAAAATCATAGAATCATAGAATAGTTAGG
>NW_009920737.1:0-6959 GCF_000696875.1 Nestor notabilis
GAAAGGCCTCCCGTCTCTCCTCCCTTCGGCAGGATTTTGAGCTCGGTTCTTTTCCCTGCCTCCCTGTGCTAATGATAGGGCTGGGTCAGCCACTGCCCCAGCGCTTTGTGCCCAGACACACCGCTCCACATCCAAATACAAGACAAAAGAGGGAAGTGAAGCGGAGCCATGGAAAGCACCACCCCTCCCGGCTGCCTCCATGGGAAGCTGCCGACTCCCCGACACCCCAGGAGTGCTCCATTCGCCTCCATCCGCGACCAACGGCAGATGGTTGGATTCTGCCCGAGCCCCCGGAGGAGCAGCTCGGCCTCCCCCCACACGACACAGGGTGAGAAATACCTTTCAGAGCGCCAAGTCCATCCAGGAACTTCTTGTACTTCTCCGGGTTCATTTTCCAGCTCATCCCAACCCCTCTCCTCAGCTGGGCAGCATCAGAGCACCCACCAGCCCCGTCACGGTCACCCTTTGCCCACCCCACGGCACGGCCCTCGCTTTCCCTTATTTGATGAAGCCCATTAAAACCTCCCATGGCCGAGGCCACCCCCCTTTTTGCAAATGAGCCCAGCACTAATGGCAAATGCCCCTGCACCATCAGGGCTCCCGGCATCCCTCACCCCACCCCTCCACACTGGAGGATTCAGGGATTGTATGTCCTGGAGATATTTCCAGCAAGGGAATTGGGAGGGGAAGAGGGGAAAAAAGCCCCAACAGGCTTTAAGTCTGGCTGGGAGAAGACAGGAAGAATAGAGTCAGTGAGCAGAGCATAGGGTCCTTGTGGGAAAAGCCACCCTGGTGACACTGACACCAGGACATCAGCCTGGGGGAAGCCAACAGGGAAATGCCATAAAGTGTTGGATAAAAGGACCAGAAGCTGGTGGGGGACGGATCCTTCCAGCTGGCAGCAAGGTGCTTACAAAGCCAAAATGGAGATTTACTGGTTGTAAAGGACCTTTCTGGCAGCAGGAACCAGCCCAGTGTGATCCAAGGGGATCCGAGCACCCACCCTGCTCATCGCTGCCCTTCACAGCAGGATGGTGCCCACCAGACACATCCCAGGCCTCTGTCAAATCAACTAGTAAGCAGTATCATCCTCCTCAACAGTGTGGAAATGTGCTGGCCAGGGAGGCAGATCGCGTTATCCCTCTATCATCCCATTGCCTCTCCGGAGAGATCCCAGCAGGTTGAGCAAGACCCACCGCATGGCTTCAGCAGAGCCGCCCCGGCACACCCGGCACCACGGCTGAGCTTTGACAGGGGGAAAGGAGAGAAACCAGAGCGAGGGTCTGCTGCAGGAGCCAAATCACCCCCAAAACCAGGGCTGGCAGCTCCCCACACCTCAGCAGGACAAGATTCCCCTCATCCACAGGGAGCGGCATGTGAATCCACGCAGAACAGATCCATCCATCCCCAGAACACGCAGGTCCCACGGCAGTGCCCAACGTCACCCACAAAAACGTTAATAAACCCAGTTTTCTCATCCCAACAACCCCGGGGGGGGCACAGGACAGACACACACCAGGGGTACCACTTTGCTTCCCAAGCAGAGCAAATCCCACAGGCCAGTTGCTGGTTGTGCCCCCCATGGCTGGCTGTCTAGGAGCCAGGGAGCCAAAATCCCTCTGGGAACTCCAAGGGGAAAAGGGGGCAGATGGTGAGGACCCCCCCCACCCCAGTCCCATGTGCTACAATTACACAGGGCCCTCTGCACCCACGGCTGGGCTCCAGTGGGGTGGAGGTGACACCCAAAAGGACAGACTGACGTCAAAGGGAGCTGTGGATGTGTGGGTCTGCAGCAGCCAGGGTGGGCATCCATTCATCCCAGTGAGAGGGAGCTGATCCAATGGCTCCTACATGGCACATCCCGGCTGTGCCGGAGCCTGTCCTGCAGACATCATCCCCCTGCGCCCGCCGGCGGAGCCGGGAGCAGAATGAAGTTGTTGCGAGCAGCCAAGTTGTCACCACTAAAAATAGCACAATGGAATTTTCCTCTAAAGAAAAAGAAAGGAAAAACCCTGCTTCTTGCTGACAAAGGGGCTGTGAGAAGGAAGAGGGAACAGCCCCATGGAGGGGGTGCAGGGGACACCATCACCATCCCTGCTATCACCCTCACACTGAGAGCGAAGCTGGGCACGGGGGAGCGGGCACTGCCAGGACATCCCAGGTTTATCCATCTCTCCTTCCCAGAAAAGGGAGAGACCCGGGATGGACACCGGGACACAGCGTGCAGGCAGCTGCTTCAGAATCACAACAGCAAGAGGGAGATGTGGCTGCCCTGGGCACCCACCATGGCTTTGTACCTCGGGGTGACCCCACACTCCCTCCTGCCCCATTCCCTAACATGCCATCCAACTGCAGAGCAGCGCAGTGGTGTCAGAACCACGCTGGCACCACGGGGAGACGGGCACTTCCCTCCTCCCATCCCCAAGAGAGTTAAGGGGGAGCAGGTCTGACACCACCGGACCCCATCCACAAGCATCCTGGCTCCCTCTCCTCATCGGGAATGCCAGGAATTCCCAGAACAGGGAGGATTGGGGACGGGGGGAGCCTGCAGCTCCCGGGATGGCCCCCGCGCACCCAAGGAATCCAGCGTCTCCCAGCACAGCAACTGCCCTCAGCAGCAGGAACGAGAAGCATCCCAAACAGCCGGTGGGGATGAAATATCCCCACGTGCAGCGTCTGGAGCTGCCTGCAATAAAACCTCCTGCGCCACGGCTGTCCCCACGGCCACCACCCCCAGGGCTTGCTCCCCGATGTGCACACAAGTGATGGGGGGGACCACCAGCACTGGAGCAGAGGAGTGCTGACACCACGCCAAGGATGCCGGCAGAGCCAGGACACACGTGTGACCCACGGCAGCGGCGGGACAAAGCCTGGGATGCGGGATGCTTTTATTTTAGGAGACCCTCACACCACCCAGTGAGCCCCCAGCAGGGACATGGTGGTGTCCATGGCCACACCAGCTGTCCCCAGCATCACTCATGGTGATCCCCTGTCAGGTCTAATGGTGCTGGAATGGTGCAGGGGCTGCTAATTCATGTTCATTAGATGGCAGGGCTCCACGTGCAGTGTGGGGCCCGCTCCACAGGGAAAGGAGTTGCTCCCACTAGATAGTTTTACCAGGACTCCAGCTCTTGTAGCAAAAGTGCCCAAGGTCAATGCAAATCTCAGCCATGGGTGCCCCTGTGTACAGTTTCCTGAAGAAAAAATAAGCTGCTGGCAAAAGCACTTCTGAAAGGCCACAACGGACCCAAAGAGCAATTAATAAAACCCAAGATAGAAGTGACGCCCTTATTTGACACAAGCAGAAGTCAGCACAAACATCCCACTGGGATCAGAGCATGGCTCCATGGGATGCTGGGTGGGAGGCAGCAAGGGCAGAGCAAGGGGATGGGAGCAGGATGGGACAGAGCTGGCTCTGGCCCCAACTGTGCCAGGATGCAGCAGAGCTCAAGGTGGGCAAAAGCAGATGCTGGGAGAGGAGGAGACCAACTCACGTGCCATAGAGGTGCAGAACAAAGCACCCATCACCCCGGGGGGCTGGCAAAGCTTCCCCAGCATCAGTTAAAGGCGCTTTGTCCAAGCAGAGAGCAGGGAGAGCCGCACAGGGGCACAGCACCAGCCCCGGAGCGCGCCGCAGGCTGGGGCTCAGCGGAGGGAAACAGGGTCATGCAGGAAATGAAAGATGGAAACGGAGCATGTCACGCACAGGGAAATGACAACGAGGTGGCTGTGGCCTGGCAGCAGGCACCCAGAACCCACCGGTCCAGGTCACTGCTGGATGGGGTGACAGGGGCACTGCCAGGCTGAGGCTGCAGCGACTGGGTACAAACAAGGTGCATCCCCTGACCTACAGCCCAACTTGTGTCACCAGCACACACAGGCTCCCATCAGCACCACCAGAGCCCGCTCACAGTCAAGAGGGAGCCCTGGCACATGCTGCCAGCCCTACTCCGGGATCAGCATCCCGCTTCCTATCCCAAATCTCCCAAACCATCTTGTCCAACAGCCCTCCCCACTTCCCCCCTTCTAGGAATCACTGGGCTTATCTGTCTCGGAGGCAGGGCACACAGATCATATCCGAGGACTCATTTTACTGTGCCCATAGCCAGACATCCACCAAATCTGATCAGCCGGGCTCCCAGCCCCACCACACATCTCCTCCTCGGGAAGCTGATGCTGGAGGGTCCCTCTCCCCACTCCCCAAGCCAGGTGGGATCCATCCAAACACACAAAAACCATGCCATGAGCTTGGAAATGAAACTTCCCAGCTTATTCACGAGCATCCTCCGTGCTTTGCAAGCACCACCATGCAGGAGACCTCCTCGGTGGTTTTCCTCTCCAAGCTGGAGGCTGTTAGAACACCCCCAAAGCCCAGAAATGGGCCCTGACCCCCCAGACAACGGCAGCGCTGAGATGTTAAATCTGGAGCTTCCAGCAAGCCTCAAGAGGGTCTGAAAGAAGAAGAGGGAGCCCGAGGTCAGCATCCAGCAGGGATGCAGCAAACCTGGCCCTCAGGATGCGGGATGCCCAGGCAGGGGACCACACTGCAGCATGGGCAGCACCTGCAGACAGGAGGCAAAAGCAGCTCTCCTCCCCATGCTGGAGACACCAGCATCCTGCCCCAGCCCTGTTCTCCCACCACCAGCAGCAGCAGCTCCACTGGTTCCCACCCCACCCGCAGTCACGGAATGGGAAAGGCGTGAGCAACCAGTCAGGGTGTGGAGAGAAGCTGGTTCTTCTAGGTCCATCCTTCATGGATCCATGAAGGCTGGCTCTGCTCCGCCAGGCAGGGGGTACATCATGGGTGATGGCCACCTCCAGGCCCAGAAATGAGGGCTCCCACCATGGACCAGCTCGTGGTGTGCCGCTGTCCCCATCCCCGTGTGCCATGTGCCATCACAGCCACCGCCGCACCGCCTTGCCCCGCGGGCACCGATTGCCTCATCCACCCTGGAAAACCAAGCTGGCATTGCCAGGATCTGTCCACATCACAGAGCTTCCCGAGGCAGCAACCAACACCCTGGGCACGGCCAAGGCACAGAGAGGAGCAGGGAAGGGCTGGATTTGAGCTCCGGGAGTAGAGTCCCCTCCAGAGTTTCCCAGGAGGAGCCGTGCTGCTTCCCGGCATCACTCGGTGCATGCTCCCGGCTGCCCCATGCCTGTCCCAGCCCTTGTGCTCCGGCCGGTGGCGAAACACTGCCCCGTGCAGGAACCAGCTCGGCTGAGCCCACGACCTCTGAGCACAAGAGATGGAGCTTTATGCAGCAGCCCCAACACAGAGCAACTTCTTCACACCCACCCCGAGCTCTGGTGCTGCTTCTCCCTGCACCAAGACAGGAGAAACTGTAAACAGAGGCGCCTGCTGCTTCCACAGTATGTGGATTAGGTGCTCAGAAAAGGATTTATCACCCTGGTATTTAAACAAAGGTGTTAAAACACTTTAAATTCAAATAAAACCTCTTCTTCTGCTTCCCTTTAGGGAAGGTTTCTTCCTCCCTTTAGGAGGTTTCTTGCTGCTGGCATCAGCCACTGTAGGTCCAGAGCAGTCTAAACTTAGCTGACACAAGCAAGACGAGCCTGGAAAGGAGGTTGGCCAGAAACCAGCAGACAGAGGTCAAAGACTCCAGTCTCACCCCAAAGCATGAGCTGGGAAGGAAAAGGCTCCGACGGGAATGCAGGCGGTGCCGAGAGGAGCGGGAGAACAACACAGGCCTTTTCCCAACGCTAAAACAAGATCAGAGCTTCCCAGCACGGCACCACATCCCGGTAGGAGGGATGCAGAGACCCACCTCACATGGGCACCCCCACCACAGCTCCCCAGGGGCTTCTCTCTGGACCAGAAGCACAAGGAGAAGCAGCCAACGGCCCCAGGAGCAGAGAGCAGGGCACCAGGGTGGCAATTGCTGCTGTGACTTGGTGAGCAGGGATGGGGTGGGATGGGGGAGGCACCGCTGGGTGCTGGGAGGACAATGACTCCACCACAAAGGCAGCAGCCGGGTGAGGCCGGGTGGATCCTCTCACCTGACAAACCACAGCTTCAGTTCCCTGTCGCCCTAAACAAACGTGAGCAAAACAACCTCCCACCTCAGCCAGCCCCGAGGTCACCCCCAGGCTCCTGCCACCTCCTTGAGTCCCCCCTCGTTGTCTCTGCTCACCCCCTGTACCAGCGAAGCCACCAACTCTGATGCACATCCCAGAGGATCAGTGTTATCCAGTGCAATGCTGGAAAGCCCCACGGCTCCCAGCCCAGCTTCCCCAAGCCGGGGACTCTCTGCTCCAGCAGCAGCACTTGACCACCCCTCCTGTGGGCAATGAAGAGGAAGAAGGGCTTCCTCCACACAGTGCGGAGTCACCACCATGCACCAGCCCCATCAGTGCTCCTGCAGAGCACAGAGACCTCGTGCACCCGCTCGGCACAGCCCAGGAATGACTTTTATCCTTGCAGGATGAAATCAGGAGGTGGCCAAGGTCTCCTCTAGTCCCTGGGAAGGTTGTCCCCTTCCTAACAGGAGCCGGGTCACTCAAACAAGGTGACAAGCCACCCTGTGCTGTCCCAGTCCAAACAAGGCAGGCCACGTGCTGGGCACCATGGAGCAGGCAGAGATGGCACCGGGCATGAGGAAAAGCTTCTGGGATACTGAAGCTCCAGGATTCCACCCACAGAGCCCAAGGAGAGTTAATTACAAAAAAGAAAGGACTTCAGAGAGATCTATTAGTTAATGTTTACCGGACTCTGAGCAGCTCTGCCTGCACCCTTGTGCTGCCAGGGGCTCCACGTGCCAGCTCCGGCTTTCCCAAGGGGACAGCAAATGTCAGCCCCCCCCCAAAACACAATGGGAGGGATATGCCATGGAAATGGAGAGCAGCCCTCGGACACTGAACCCACTCAGTGCTGTGTGGATGGAGCAGGGCTTTTCCCTCTGCCCAGCAACAGCATCCAGCGGGGTCCCCAAAAGCTC
>NW_009920737.1:7206-8854 GCF_000696875.1 Nestor notabilis
CCTGCCGCAGCAGGCACCAGGCTCTGCCCTGTGCCGCGTTCCCTGAGGGTACTGAAGGAAGCTCCCAGCACCCCAGAGCCTTTTAACCCTTTTAACCACATGTTATTCTCCCCAGAAGCTGCTTCCCCTCCTCTATAACTCCTTTCTCACAAAGAAACGTCAATAAACTCATTTGCACCCCCCGAACCCTACCTTGAGCCCCATTCCCTTGCTCAACCTTGGGGACCAGGCCACAGCATCACGCAACACCCAGCACCAGGCCCACCACAGCAGCAGGGCCAGGTGCCCCCGCAGCATCTACACCAGCTCACAGCGCTGATTCAACCCTCATCATCATCCTCCTCCTCCTCCACTGCCAGCACCCCGGTGAGCACCAGCACCGCAGCGATGCGGCACACCTACCCACCCGGCACCCCGGCAGCTCAACCCTGCCTCAGGTGGGTGGTTTTGGTGTTATTATAACAAGAAACACATCACGGGGCTCTGCCAGGTGCCGAACCCCCGCTCGGTGAGGAAAGGCAGGATCAGAGCTCACCACGCCGTGCCGGGACCCTTCCCGTGCCATGCACCTCCTTGCCTCCAGACCTGCCCCAGCTTGCTCGACAGCAGAGGCCCAAATGCCCAGAGTGGGGTATTTTAGGCTATTTTCTACTAGAAATAGAGTGGAGCCAACAGAACCACAGGGAGGCATTTGGAATCCCTGAGCCAAGCGTCCTCCTTGCCCTCCAACAGCACGAGCCGGTGCCAGTGGTGCCAGGTCCTGGATGCAACAGGTACAGGGTGGCCACGATGAGCCGGACACCAACACCACGTGTGTCCCTGCACCCCCAGCACTCCCATTTCAGTGAGAACTCTTCATTTTTTGCAGGATTAGGAGGGGGAGGGGACGAGCCAGTGGAAAACTTGTTCCGGACAGGAAAAACCAAACTGTTGACAAGCACCGCAACAGCGGAAAGCAGGGAAGAGGCAACGCATCCACCAGCGACTGGAGCTGGAAGCTCCCACCATGCAGCACGGGTGGGATGCCCCAGGAGCTGGGAAGGGGTTGAAGGCAAAGGAAAGCTTTGCTCCAGTATAAACACTCATTTCCCCCACGCTACAAACAAGATCAAACAACACCCAGCGGGGTATTTCCAAGTGACTACCAGCTTTCCACCACAACTCCGCGTAGAAAGTGGGTTACTACCTAAAAACCTCTCCTTCCTGGGGGCAGGCAAGGGGCGACCAGCCCGGCCCAGCCCGGACCAGCACATCCAGCACCATCATTTCAATTTCTCTTTTGGAACAAAGCAAAACCCGCTGCAAACGCCAGCTCCTTCCCTGCCAGACGGGCGCTGGCCCCGGCCGCACCGTTCCCGCCGCGGCTCCACGCTGGACCCAGCTACATCAAAAGGCTTTTTATTAATAAGAAAGTTTGTCAAGTACTTGGACGAGCCCGAGTCACGTTATCCAGCGCTTTCCCAAGGCGCCCGAAGAGGCTTTTCTTCCCCACTCCCTGTGAAAGCGGAGCGAGGCCGCGCCGGGCTCCCACCTCTGGGAGGTTTGAGTGGCACCCCCTGAATCAGGGAGCCGGGGAATCCATTATTCCCCTTTCTCCGCAGGCAGAAAGGAAAAGGAAACGGGCGCCTGGCTCCTCTGGCCTCGGCCA
>NW_009920738.1:0-1045 GCF_000696875.1 Nestor notabilis
AGCCTGGCCTTGAACACTGCCAGGGATGTTCAGCTTATGAAGAGCAAGTGAACTTGGTGGAGTTGTTTTATGTTCTGGTACCCAGGGTCTGCCTGCAAGGCCCATGTGCACTGGGGTAATTCATGCAACTAGTTCAGGAGGCTCATTTTAAACATTTCTGGCCAGGTCTGGCAGCAATCACACGGCTAAAGCAGCCTGAGCTCTCAGGGGAAAAAAAATCACTGTTCCCCAAAAATTCTTTTATAAAAAGCATAAAATGGTGTTAAATTCTGTTACTTGCTTTGGATCTAGGAAAGAAAGGTGAGAAGTGGGAGCACTGACACCGCTGCGCTCCCCCAGTGCACTGAACATCTTCAGGTAGGTGGCCCAGGTTTCTCACGCAGCCACTGTGCTCCTGGAGGAACGACCTCTCTCCTCTTTTGCTTGCCTGATTTAACAGGAATGTTTCCTGTTACACAGGAGCCACCCCCCCGAAGCTCTTCCCCAAGGAGCTGCCCACAGTATGTACCAGGGCTGAGGGCTCCTGCCTGGACAGGTCTGGAAGAATCCCCACGGGAAAAGGCCCAGAGATGATGCTGGAGATTCCTGTGGGTTTGTGTGTCTTAAAAAGGGAGGGTGATCCCAAGGAAACATTCCTCCACCCTTTCTGCCACGGGAGCTCTCCATCCAGTTAATCACTGCTGGCCTTGACGACCCTTTCATGTCTGCTGCTTTGAAGGACGATGTGAGCAGCGCAGGTCAAGCTGTCCCTTGGCACTATAAATTTTCAGTGTTTTCGATGTATGTCTCTAACACATGGGAATAACTAAGCACCAAGTTAGCTGCGTCTTAGAAATTCCCACTGGAGCATCCGTGGTGACCTCCACGCTTCTTCCCACAGGGATCGCGGCCCCAGAAGGCATCCAGCTGGGATGATGTGCATCGCTGCTGCTTACAGCGAAAGGCACCTTCATCTAATCGTGCTTGGGCAATGACTCCCCTCTTACTTCAGTGTTGATTAAACCATCTCAACTCAAAGCCCGTGGCCCGACTCACCAGCGCGACC
>NW_009920738.1:1118-6710 GCF_000696875.1 Nestor notabilis
GCATACCAGGCGCGATCTGTGAGGGGCCTTGATCTGCCCCAGGCAGCGTCGTGCAGGAATGTAAGTGATTGTCGCAGATCTCTCTCTTGATTTTATGTTACTTGCTTAAGACTCAGCACCACATTCGAGTTACAAGGGAAAGCAGCTCCAAGCCATTATCAATTACAGATATATAGAATGTACAAAATATCGTATTATATATTAATTGTTACATTAGATATTATATATTTCTGTTGTATGATGCTATATATAATTATATGTATTACATAGTATGTATATGTTATTTATTATATATTATTCATATATCTATTTTCTATATATTCACGTTCAGGGTCACTGGCTGTTGGCCATGGCATTGGATGTGCTGCTGCTGCTGTGTTTGCACCAGCAGGATCACTCAGGATGAAAATGAGCTAAATGACGAGATGAGGGATCTGGATTCGGTTACTGCTCTGACTGGTGCTGCCTCAGAGCTGCAGCGCCGCATTGCAAATGCAGGGAAGGAGATGGGGTGGTGTTAGCACACACAGCTCATAGCAGAAGGGCTGCCAAATTAAAGCCAGGCTTGTTTTCAGTAACCCAGGACCATTCTGTGCCAAATCATTGCTGTTTCTGCACTTGGTTTCCTAGTAAAAGCTGTGGCAAGCGAGGGAAGGAAGAAGTGAGCCCTGCCTTGGGCCTTTGAGATGATCTTCTGCATTTCCAGGAGGAATTCAACCTCTGTGAACGCCTGAAGGTGCAATATACCCTGACCAAACTGCAGCCTACACTCCAGTGTGCTGTGACACGGAGAATGTGAGAAATCCTTATTGGGTTTAGAAGGAACAACAAGAAAGAGAGAAATCTGTTAATTCATAGAACTGATTGGTGTTGGAGGTAGATTTGAAATTTAGACACAGCTGTGAAATAAGTAGATTTTGTAATTTCTTTTGTGTGGGTTTGGGTTGGGTTTTGTGGGGTTTGGATTTTCTAGGGCTTTTTTCACTTCTTTTTTAGGATTTGTTCATCCTTCCTCCTATGAAATGAATCCACAGCTGAACACTGCAGCCTCTCAAGGTGTTCTGGCACATGGAGCCAGCTCCTAATGATCTAGTGCTTCTGAGCAGCAGCCAGACAGTGTTCCTTCCAGGTGCTCAGGTTGAGTTGTTTTGTTCCCTGGGTGGCTTTGAGTCTATGGGGCATCGTGAAAGGGAGAAACCTTCCACTGCAGTTCTCAATAGACACTCGAGTGAAAAAAGGCAGAGCAGCCTTCACACGGCATGAGAAAGGAAAAGGGAAACAGCAAGATGAGATTGGGAAGGAAATGTTCACTCCTTAGATCAGTGTGACCATACAGAGTGTCAGACTGTGACTGTGCATCAGGCTGGGCACCACTGGCCTGCTCTGCCCTGGAAATCAGAATCCCAGCCGGGTTTGTATTGGGAAGGACCTTAGAGCTCCTCCAGCTCCAACCCCTGCCCCGGGCAGGGACACCTTCCACTAGAGCAGGTTGCTCCAAGCCCCTGTGTCCAACCTGGCCTTGAACACTGCCAGGGATGGGGCAGCCACAGCTTCTCTGGGCACCCTGTGCCAGCACCTCAGCACCCTCACAGGGAAGAGCTTCTGCCCAAGATCTAAATCCTCATTGCTTGTACACTGATGAACTTAAGAAAATGAAATGTACGTGGTCATTAAGTGACATTAGAAAATGTGATTTAAAAACCCCTATAAACGGTGAGTAATGTACAAATAAAATCTCTGCTGACTCAGCCTCAGCCTTCGTGGGCTGGGTTCTCCTCTGCCTTTGGAGGGGGAGGATTCGTTACTGACTGGTGAGTGCGGAGATATTGCACAGGAGATAAAAAAATCTTTTATTCAAAGCTTCCCAAAAAGGGAATAAATTGTTGCTCTTGTGCTTAATTTATGGTGCGCAATGTGTTTTCTGGGAAATCCAAGGTACAGCCCCTGTGGCTCAGCTTATCGCAGGCTACAACAGCCTGGTGTCAGTGCCAGAGGGAGGAAGAGGCTTCCAAGAGGATCAGCATGTTGCAATAGGGTGCATGGTACTCCAGAAAGCAGGAATTGCTATTGAAGTCATACCTTAAAATGCAATAAGGATGCAGAGAGTGAGTCCTACCGAGCTAATCCCCACATGCAGTTCCTTAGGGGTCAGACCATCAGGTCTCAGGAGCTCTGGGGGGCTCAGGGCCGAAGGAGATTGGCCCTGAAAAGAGAACCACACAGGAAGGCTCCACACAGGAAACCAGGGCTTATGGTCCCTTCTGAGCCTGTGCATGAACCTGCACCGGTCTTGGCCATCCCAAGAGATTCCTAATGCCTTCAATACTCAGAATATACTGCAAACCTCAAGCTCAGCAGATAGCAGAGCACCAGTATTGCTCCTGCCCCCCCAGAGAAGACCGTCTCCAGCAGGTTGTGTGGAAACTTGAAGAATGAGCAGTTAAAATAAAAGGTGGAAGATGTCAC
The DNA here is from genome assembly GCF_000696875.1 of Nestor notabilis. Classification (NCBI taxonomy): domain Eukaryota; kingdom Metazoa; phylum Chordata; class Aves; order Psittaciformes; family Psittacidae; genus Nestor; species Nestor notabilis. Next base: position 3,585 of record NW_009920738.1, read on the forward strand.
CTGCTGCGTGTCCTGTAGTGCTCCCATCACACAGACATCCCAGGATCCTCACCAAGGGTCTCACTTCCCAAAAGACAAGTGAGTCAGGGATAGACTGTTGATGGGGGAGAAATGGGGAGTTATGGAGTGAGCCAGCCTCTCCCTGACAGCTTAAAATGGGCTGAAGGGGAGGTTTATGGGTAGCTTGATGTCTCAGTAGCTTTTATATGTGTTTCTTTCATACACAGAATGGCTTAAAGTATTAAATGACACATTTCCCAGCACCTACATTCCACCCAGAGAATATTCTTACATGGGAGAGCTTGATGTCAATTGAATTGGGATGCACGATGCTTTGCACACAGGTTTAAAAGCAACTCCTTCACCCTGTGAGAGCTGTGACCTGGGGACAAAGCCAGGGCAGGGTTAAGGACCCCTTCTCAGTGCTCAAGTCTCATACTCTCAGTAACCCTGTGATAACATGATGCTGTAAATGGTTCTGGTACTTTTCTGGGGTGAAGTCTGACACAAAACTGTGCTGCTGTCCTGATTTTGTTATTATTATAATGGCCCTTGGTGTCATTTTTCCCATTACTCCCAGTGCTGTTCCCTGTCTTCCCAGAGCCTGCTGGGCAGGGGCTGTGGGACTGGGCCCCCACAGTGATGTTCTTGGCTGCTCCTGCTCATCCATGCATTACCCACCATGAGAAGTTGGCAATAGCCGTGCTCTTGCTCAATGGCTGTTGTGGCCATCATCATTCCTTGCTATATCCCTGTAGACAGCCCTCCCTTCACACTCAGCCTCAATCTCTGTCTTTCTGCTCTGTTCCCACTGCTCCTGAATCCCTGTAATCCCTCATGTCCTCATCAGTGCCCTGCAGAGCCCTATCACTGCAGGTAGGACCCTGCATGGGCAAGGGAACATCTTCTGAACCCTGGCCAGGGCCTCTGCTTCTGCACAACCTATGTGTGTTTTACAGGGAATAATGGCCAGTGCGTGGAGGGGTGTCTCAGCATCAGCAGGAGGAAGCAAAGAGCACCAAAGAGAGCCAGGCCGGGCCAACCAAATTCTTCTGTAGAGACAGCAGAACCTGCGCCTGGTCACAGGAACAAGAGGAGCTGGCTCATTGTAACTGTAAAATCCATTGCCAAAAGGAAAAGAACTTGCACCCTGCAAGCACAATACTGAGCTTCCAAAGCAGGAGGAAGAAAGGAGCAGGGATGGAAAGAGGGAGCACTGCTTCTGCCTGCAGCGGATGCCCTTGCTGTGGTCCAGCTGCTGGTGCTCATGGAGCTCTCGGTGCCTCCCTGGCTTTTCACAAGCTTTTCCCAAGCTGGAATGTGCTGCTGGTTATTATCTGTGTAAAAGAGAAGTGTGGTGGTGCTCGGGCTGCGACACTTGGGGTGTGCTCAGCCACTTCCCCAGGGCTTTTGGGCATCTTTTACCCTACCTCAGATGTCAGCTGGAGAGGCTGGAGGAGAGGGGAGGAAAATGAATCAGACCATCTGGAACTTGTTGAGATCCCCTTTAGAGAAAACCAACCCTGCTGTTATGTTTTACCATTCTACTTCAAGCCTTTCCAGTTTTGGATTTAGAATCCCAGAATCCCAGCCTGGTTTGGGTTGAAGGGAGCTCAAAGCTCCTCCAGCTCCAACCCCTGCCCTGGGCAGGGACACCTTCCACTAGAGCAGGTTGCTCCAAGCCCCTGTGTCCAACCTGGCCTTGAACACTGCCAGGGATGGGGCAGCCACAGCTTCTCTGGGCACCCTGTGCCAGCGCCTCAGCACCCTCACAGGGAAGAGCTTCTGCCCAAGAGCTCATCTCAATCTCCCCTCGGGCAGGTTCAAGCCATTGCTCTTGGCCTGTCCCTATATCCCTTGTCAAAACAAGCCCTTGTAAGTTTGCCGATGACGGGTGAGTGCTTTGAAGTGCTTTGCTGTGGTCCCTCTATGGCTGCTCTGGTGAACTTCTCCCTTGACAAGTCACGCAGCCCCCGGCGCTCCCTGCAGTGCTGATGGGGGGCTGCTGCCTCGCTCTTCGTTTGCGGGTTCCATTTCCCTTGCGGGGACACTGACTGCACCGCCACTTGCTCAACATTGATATAAAGATCTGAACTTTCAGTGTATCCAGATGTTTTCAAAGCTCTTTCCCCATTAATACTTTTTCCCAGTGTTTTTTCATCCCCTCTGCCATAGAAAGCAGCAGCTTTCTAGGAGGGAGAGCCCTTTTAAATGGGAAATGATGAACCCAAAGCACCAGCGAGCCAGGCCCTGTGGGTTTAGAGCTGCTGGGGCATTGCTGGGTGGCAGGAAGCTGCTCCTGCCCTCTGCTCCCACTGCTGAGCCGTGTTCCCTGCCCTTCAGGCAGAGGGAATGCGGGATGGGGATGTGGGGTCCTCCTGCTGCCAGGCACAGGTCACAGCTCCCAGGTCACCCCGTGTCCCCCTGCTCACATGCAGGGGATGTCTGGAGGAGCAAAGCTCTGCTCTGATCTCTGGCGGGTCCCCCATGGGATGGTAACTAATGGCCACTCTCTCATTACACAAGCAGCATCTCATGGAGGCTGCCAGGCCATGTTAGGAAACGTCTGCAGTGTTTCAGCACAGATCCCCCTGCGGAGCGTTGCCCAAGTCACGCTCTGTCCCAAGGAGAAAGCACTGCTGACAAATAACAGAATCCAAAACAAGCTTCACTAACATCCAGCGATGTCAATGAGTGACACACGGAGGATGTTCTTCCAGCTGCATTGGGTCTGGCCTTGCTGACAAGCATGAATCTTCTCCCACACGTCACCTGTACCCGCTGAACCACCAGCTGAATAATCCTCAAAAGGTTTTAGTAGTGGATATAAACACAAATAAAGTTCACTTTCAGAGCAGAGAACTAGGACATGGGTGGCTTCAGGTGGGATCTTTTGGTGCCTGATCTGCCCGCGGGGATTTTGCTGGATGCCTGTGGCTGCTTAATACAGAAAGAGGAGAAAAAGAGTGGGAATGCAGTATCTGTCATCCTGGCACTGGCACTGCCAGCTCTGACTGTACACAACACCAGCAAAATCAGGCCCAAACTTTGCACGGATAAACTGAAATGCTCTGGGAATACACCCCTGGCTGCTGCGCTGCGGCCGGGTGGTGACAGTGACAGACA
>NW_009920739.1:0-207 GCF_000696875.1 Nestor notabilis
CTCCGGTAAGACCCCGGCGATGGGCTCAGGGGGTCCGCGGCGCCGGGGTCGGGGCAGCCCCCAGCACGAACACGGGCTGGGTGGGGAATGGATGAAGCAGCCCTGAGGAGAAGGGTTTGGGGTGTCGGTCAGTGAGAAGCTCCCCATGACCCGGCAGTCACACTGGCACGGGGTGCCCAGAGAAGCTGTGGCTGGCCCCTCCCCGTC
>NW_009920739.1:253-14841 GCF_000696875.1 Nestor notabilis
GTATCCCTGCCCGTGGCAGGGGGTTAGAACTGGATGAGCTTCGTATTAACGTGGCCTAATAAATGGCTTTATCTCCTTTATTTTCATAGTATTGCTGCAGGAATGTACATGAAAAAATCAAGACTTTAAACAGCTGGAGGGAGCTTTTTTGCATTTTTGAGTTTGATAGTTGTTCTTATAACTATGTGGAATTCTGAGGGGTTTGTCTCTCTGTGAGCCTTTAGAAGCTCATTCCTACTCTTCGTGTGGTTATGTAAATCAACTGTGATCACAGACCAGCCTCAGCTGACTCCCAGGCTGCAGATTACTTAAACTCAGGCAGCTTTCATTGCACTTAACTTATCTGGGGAAAACAACAAAATCCTGCCCCACCAGTATTACATTTCCAGGAAATACAATCTGAAACTCAGCACTTGATTTTAAGGTTTTTTTCTTCGAGTTTTACAGCAGCGTGCCTGACTAGTTTTTAATAGTTGTCTATCGAAGTAGAATAACTTGGAAGATTACAACAAGTGAGCATAGTTTAGGCTTGGAGTTAAGACTTTTCAAGGTTAACTTCTAACCTTCAGGCAAGTTGCTACTAGGTACGCAGGCAGGTTTTTGCTCTCTCTCTGTAAGTCCACTTGAACTTCTTGTGTAGTTGTTGGGGGTAGAGATGCACCCACAGGAGGCAGTTTTATACCTTCAAGTTTTAGGAGGTGTAGTACACAGCTGGAGCCATGTTCACCTTTCCCAGATGTCTGGTAATGTGTAGATGTCTGTGATCTTAACCTAGAACCTAAAGGTTTAGATATTTTCAGTTAGCTGAGGTTCAGCTCTTCTGTTATACCCTGGAATTAAAATGTTTCACCTGAGCTTTAATTAGAAAATTCCAATGAGACAGTGCTGAACATGCAGGCTGAGGAAGAGAGCCTGTCGGACTGATGTAGTGCAGAGCTGCTCTGGGCAGTGCAAACCATCAAGAGTGTCTTATCCTTGTGCTGCTGAGAGCAATGGAGAGGTTTGGGCTGGTTTCAGCTTAACCAGTGGAGCTAAGCTGAGCTGTATCAGCTGAGGCCTCTCATCGGGAGGCTGTCTCTAAGGCAGCAATTAAGTGTAGTATTTGTAGTATTTGCATACTACAGGTATGGCAAAGGAGAGCTTTACCAGTGCTACAAATGCTCTCACTTCCAGTGTTATAAATGTGTGTGTTAGCTAGCTAACAAGTGGTGTTTCATCTTAGGCTAGCTTGCTGTTAGGCTTGACCAAGCTAAGTTTACAGAGCACCTTGCTTATGATCTGGCTTTGTTTTAACCTCTGTTTTCTTACAGTAAATTGCTTGGATCAGCATGTCGAAAAATCTCCCAATAGGGTGGCTTTGATCTGGGAGAGAGATGAGCCTGGCACCGCAGTGCACGTCACCTACAGGTATGGCACATTCTCACGAGGCTTCATGATGCCTGGTGGTGGGGTGGGGGGAAGAGACCTCTGTGAAACTCTGCTTTCTTCAAGATACTCAGCAGCATCGGACATGCAGCCCCAGTGCTGTGCCTCAAATTGGGATCTGGCATCATCTTGTTCCTCTTCCCCATCCTCAGTGCAGTGTAGAGCAACTTTGATCCTGCTCTGCATGATGCTGACTTGTAATTGCTGCTATAGGTTGCAGGATTTGTTAGAATATGGCAGTGTTCAGGGATATTTCTCTTCTCCCTGCTATGTGCCCTCCCTCAGGAGACAGGCTTGCCTGCCAAAATGCAGTTTACATCATCTGTTTCTCTAGTGAGAGTTAAAGGTTTCCCAGACTTGTATGTTCTTCAATGTGTGTTTTAGGAAGCCAAATGTTTGATCTGCTGGATTAGAAAGCAGAGGAGACATGGGAAGTCTTAGTATCTAACTCTTTAGAGGACCCAAACTCTGGTGTCTGTGGCACAGATGATGTGCCCCTTTCCTTAGGATCTGGATGTGCTGTTTATGGGACTACAGCTTTAAAGTCAAGCGCCAGGAAGGTAAAGACTTCATTTTGGCCACTGCCTTATGGACCTGGGCTGGGAGGTGTCCAGGGCTTATGTTCAGAGAGGTACAAGGGACTATTTTTTTTGCATTATCTCCTTTGCAAAGCTTGCTGCTGTGAGCTGTTCGTCCTTATAGATAAGGCCTGGGTGGCACAAGGAAGGACGTGGCTGCTGGCATGGGCACTCCCCCTTCTTCTCTGGGGATAGAACAGCTGAGTGTTGGCCCCATTCCCATCACTGCAAAGGAAGTGGGTGGCTGTGCAGGAAAAGGGCTGGAACAGGCATCCTCCTCCCTGAGGAAGGGGAAAGCCTCAATCAGTGGGACCTCCTCTGTGCACTGGCAAGACTGCCATTGGGAAGTGCTGTCCCATCTTGCTCATCCCTGGGAGAAATAAGAGCCCCCATTTGCTGCCCCACACTAACTGCCTCCTCACAGTGGATGAAGGGCTGGTGGGGCTGTGCCATTGGTCAGCCTACATCCCTATACGTGCTTGTCAGCAAGGTGGATTGTGGTTATGCAGCTGAGTTCAAGTGCTCTGTACTATATTCTAGACATCTCCTTATTGGCAAAGATACACAAAGCTGTGAGTGAAACATTTCAATTTTGCTTGCGTGGTGATTGCTGCATCACAAGCTCAGTTGTGATCATCTTGTTCACTGCTGAGTTTTCTCCTGTCTCTCTGGCTGATGCAACTCAGTCTTTGGGGGAAAAAACCTCCACTTGTGCTTTCTCCTGCCTCTGGGTTTCATTTTTATCAAGCAGAAATTCAGCTAACTTTCCAATTATATCTGCTTTTCAGTGGGAAAGCAGAAGACTTGGGTTTTTTACTGCTTTTGTGAAAACAGGGCTTGCAGCTCTCCTGGGACTGGTGGCTGCAGTCAGCAAGTGGGGACAGATCATGCCAATCTGTTATCAAGAGGTCTAGCTCTCCAGAGGCTAAACCACCATAAAGTCATTGGTAGGCAGTGGTGAAGCAGCAGTTAAGCCCCAGGAGTGTGCTGCAGTGAGCAGCCAGCTGAATTTATTGGCAGAAGGATCCAATCCAGCTGGGAGTGCTTTGTCCTGCTCTGTGGGTGTTGTCAGGGCCCAGGAGCTTTGAAATCTTCCAGATGAATTCACCAAAGCCTTGATGAGCCTGGTTTTTAAAGGGAACTGTATTACCAAGTGCCTTGTATAAACAGGAGTCGGTGGCTGGAGCTGTGCAGAGAAGTGGGCAGCAGAACACGTTAGCTAACCTGGTTTTGGAAAGGGCTGCAGGCTGGGTCTCAGTGGAAGGGTTTTAATTTATGAAGGATCTCCCTCTGGTGCAGGCAGAGGGAATGTTCAAAATGCAAAATACAAAGAGGAAACCAGAAGCTGAAGGGCCAGAAATTAGGGTCCTAAGTAGCTACTTGTAGGGTTCTTGGGTGCGTGGGAGAGAAGCAGTTGGACATCTTTGTTAGCCAAATCAGAGCTGTGCCTTTGACAAGCCAAGGGGTGGTGGTTCCTCACCCTGAGAGGAAGTCGTTGCAACTGTGTTAGAGATCACAGTGAAGACCTGAGCCAGGAGCCATGTGGGTTCTTACCAGGCTGTGCAATGCAGAAGGTGTTTTTCATTGAGAGCAAACTTTTTTCCTTTTTTCCTAAGGTTGGCTTCCTAAGCTGAAGTTGCAACTAAATCTTGCCCAGGCTTTCAGCTTTCCCCATCCAAGGCAGCTCAGGGACTTTTCACCTTCACACCTGAAAAAGGGCACAGAGGGTTTTCCTTGTCTTGGGTTTAGGATGTCTGCAGGAAGACTGGATGACCTACAACCAAAAAACCTCATGTTGAGATTTATATTTTTCAGTTATTCTCAATCAAACCTCTCAAAGGCAGTGCCCGTAACTCTGTGACCACAAGGTGCAGAGGCAGCCTTTGAACTCTGCTACTCACAGTAATTCATGTAGAGCTAGGAAGTGAGATGGGAGGGTGTTGGGCTGAGAGATTCCCAGATCTGTTTGGTTTGGGGTTTTTTGTTGTTTTGTTTTTTCCTCCATTAACCTGTTTGGGACATTTGACCTGAATTTTCAAATCATTTCAGCCTCATCTAGACTATGGTTCCAGGAAATAAACTGGTCACTGTCAGAAATACTCAACCCAGCAGAGACATCAGAAAGGTTGGCTTCTGCTGAGCTTCCTAAGCAGGCACTGCCAAAGCTCATATATAACATTGAAGGTATTAGGAAAAAATCTAGAAACACTTTGCAATAGACTGCTTTCTGATTTTTGATGTACAAGGAACTGGCTTCCTGTGTTTAGAAAGCTGCAGGCTGTCTCGCTGCGGGAAAAGATTAGCATCAGGCTTCTGGGGAAAATGTTTCTGCCAGGCATTCCTGAAGTATGTCAGAGAAACCCTGTGTGTTGGTGATGGGTTTTAAAGTTGTTGTTCCAGACCATGTCCTGGGCTGCTTCCCCAGAGCGTGACCAGCAGATCAAGGGAGGGGATTCTCCCCCTTTCCTTTGCTCTGGTGAGACCCTCCCTGCATCCTGTGTCCAGCTCTGGGGCAACAACACGAGAGGTATGTGGAGCTGTTGGAGTGAGGCCACGGAGATGCTCCGAGGGCTGGAGCACCTCTGCTATGGAGACAGGCTGGGAGAGAAGGCTACAGGGAGACCTGAGAGCAGCTTCCAGTGCCTAAAGGGGCTACAAGAAGCCTGGAGAAGGACTTTTGACAAGGACCTGTAGAGACAGGACAAGGGGAAATGGCTTTAACCTGACAGAGATTTAGATGCGACATTAGGAAGAAGTTCTTCCCTGGGAGGGTGCTGAGGCCCTGGCACAGGGTGCCCAGAGAGGCTGTGGCTGCCCCATCCCTGGCAGTGTTCAAGGCCAAGTTGGACACAGGGGTTTGGAGCAACCTGCTCTAGGGGAAGGTGGGCCGGCTCATGGCAGGGTGTTGGAACTGGATGAGCTTTAAGGTCCCTTCCAACCCAAACCATCCTATGAAATGTGTTTTTTACTCTTGCACTTTAAAGAGAAGCTACCAGTTGTAAAACACTTCCAGCAGTTCCCCAATATAAACAGTACTGGGAGTCTTTGGACAATGCTTCCATTTCATCTTGTGTTTATCTCACCTGAGTTCCTAGTAGCTTTTGACTGGTCCTTATAGTTGAGAAAGTCATCAAGGATGGCTAAGTGGACACTGACTCCTGGAGGCAGCAGGACTGCCACTGGCTTGCTGGCTGCTTTATCCACACCAGAGTCTTGCCTCTTACTTCAGCAACCAGTGTGACTCTGCCCTGCTTTTCTTCTCTCCCCAATGGCATAAGCAGCCTGGCTCTCACCCTTCTTTAAAATGCCAAAGCTGACATGCCCTATACTGCTGAGACAACAGGATCCAGAAGCGGTCGCAACCTTCACTCTGTTCAAGTTTATCCTTTTTTTGCTCCGTGGCAGAAACCAGGTTGTGCATTAACAGCATTGCTTCCATGCCACAGGGAACTCCTGGATCTGACCTGCCGTCTTGCCAACACCCTGAAGAAATATGGGATACAGAAAGGGGACAGGGTGGCCATCTATATGTCCGTGTCCCCCTTGGCAGTGGCAGCCATGCTGGCTTGTGCCAGGATTGGTGCCGTCCACACCGTGGTCTTTGCTGGATTCAGCGCAGATTCCTTGGCCGGGAGGATCGTGGACTGTAAGTAGGTGCAGACCCGGGAGCAAACCCCACTGGACAATGCTCCAGGGCATGTCCCAGTTCCATGTTTTCTTGGCAGAAAGAGAAGAGGTACATTCTTAGCTGGTGGGACAGTACACCTTCCCTTACAAAGCCTTTTCCTTGGTGTCAGCGGCAGCATCCTCTGGCCTTAAAATGCTTTATAAGTTGCTTAAAATTCAGTCTGTGCTGGGTTACTGCCAGACAGCAGCGAAGCTGGAGGGAAAGCCAGAGCTTAGGAATTCGGCCTGATTTGTTCTTTCAGAGCGCAATTTCAGTGTTCCTTTGATATTCCTGCACAGTGCTAATTCTGCAGCCTCAACTGGCACTATGATTTATGTGTAGCACTGGAAGTGTTGGCAGCCTGCCCCTGCTCTGTTAGCCTTTGTATCTACAGGCAGAGCTGTTCTTAGCCCAAAGCACTTGCAGGGTGATTAGGTAAAAAGCAATACTAAAAATACCAGCAGAAGAACAAAACAGCAAGTGGCTCATGTTCTAGCAGTCACATCGGTTTCTTTATAGGTAGTGTGAGGAAATAAGTCTTACAGCAATTTTCATGCTTTTTTCCCCTGTTTTCTTAAAGGTAAGGTATAGAGAGCAAGTATATGTTTTAGTTCTCCCTCACTTTAGGCCTGTTGTTTGGAGGCAATGGGCTAAAGAGCTGTTTCTCTGCAGCCACAGCTCTGCAATAATGTAATGTGAGTCAACAGGAAGTGCTCTGCAAGAGCGCTGCTGTGTGCTGTGACTTCCAGGAGGTTTCCTCTCAACATTCATGTGAGTTTTGGAAGGCTACAGGTATCTCTGAGCAGGGAAATGCCTCTGAGAGGCTACTGAGTTTGGTGCTGTTCACTTCAGTTTGCAAGGGGCATTTATCACAGAATCCCAGACTGGTTTGGGTTGGAAGGGACCTTAAAGCTCATCCAGTTCCAACCCCCTGCCACGGGCAGGGACACCTTCCACTAGAGCAGGTTGCTACACGCTCCTGTGGCCTTGAACACTGCCAGGGATGGGGCAGCCACAGCTCCTCTGGGCACCCTGGCCCAGCGCCTCAGCACCCTCACAGGGAAGAACTTCTTCCTAATGTCTCATCTCAATTTCCCCTCTGTCAGTTTAAAGCCATTCCCCCTAGTCCTGTCCCTACAGGCCCTTGTCAAAAGCCCCTCTCCAGGTTTCTTGTCACCCCTTCAGGCCCTGGAAGCTGCTCTCAGGTCTCCCTTTAAGTAGCCTTTTCTGCAGGCTGAACCAGCCCAGCTCTCTCAGCCTGTCTCCAGAGCAGAGCTGCTCCAGCCCTCGGGGCATTTCTATGGCCTCCTCTGGACTCACTCCAGCAGGTCTCTGGAGCCCCAGAGAGAGGATGAACAAGGGGCAAAGGTACTTGTTCACTAAGGTCACAGGCAGTCTCACACTGGTTGCAGTGTGTGAACTGTTAGGCTAAAGCAGCAGTCAGTGTTCAATGTAACAGAGGTAATTGAGAAGAAACTCTTCTGCAAGTCTGCGTTGGAGTGGACTGGTGGGGAGAGAGTGTAACAGTTACCACTGAAGTGTTAGGAAGATTGGACTGACAGCTGTCAGAAGTGTTATAGCTGGAGCAGACCCTGCCTTGGGCTAGGGGAGGTGGACTAGATAGCTCTGGAGGTTCCAGCTGTTCCTAATCCCTGTGAGTCTCAGGTTTTAAAGTTTTTGTCAGTGACTGACTGGTTTTAACAGATAGAATTTCTGAGTGCTTGTCACACATGTTGTCCTATAATACATCATTCCCAAAAGTGGTGAGAGCTGGGTGCACATACGAGCCTGGAAGACGGGTTTGTGTGTCTACTAATTCTTTCTCTTTTTAGCTGGATGCAAAGCAGTTATCACCTACAACCAGGGTGTCAGGGGAGGACGGATCATAGAGCTGAAGTCGACTGTGGATGAAGCTGTGAAAAACTGTCCAAACATCAAACATGTCTTTGTGGCTCAGCGGACAGATAACAAAGTACAGATGAGTGACCGTGATATTCCCCTTGACGAAGTATGTTGGTGTTGGTAAACCTTGCCTGTTTCTCCAGTTATTTGTTGAAGTACATGTTGTTTACTGTGCTTGGGGACAGAAATATGGTGCAGTAATTACAGTAAGAGCCAGACAGTGTATCCACACCAGTCCTGCCAGCGATGAGTGGCCCTGATGTGCCTCTGAGCAGGTTTTCAGTTTGTGGTGCTCTTCCTTGCTGCCACAGTACCCTGATGGGCTACTGGATACAGCTGTGTTGCAGTGACAGCATCTGCACATCCCTGCAGTCACCTCACTCTGCAGACACCCACTGGTGCTCTGGATAACTCCTTTTAGGTCTTTAGTGTTGGCTAGATCATCTTTCTCTCCATCTGTTCCTTTCGGACCTGTGTTCTGCCCCTTACGGCATCGGGATCTCCAACCTCTAATGGATTGCCTGTATCTACAGTCTTCTAGGATTGTGAGTTGAAGCAGCTCAGTCTATGTCTGATTCATCTCAGTGTGGGGATGAGGTGTGCTGCTCCATTTGAGTAGTCTTGCAAATAGTGCTGGGATTTAAGGAAGGAGTATTTCCTGAGACCCAGAGTGCACTGAGACAATTGCTGCTGCTGTTGTATTGTGTTCAGACACTCTGTTAGGGTTTGTCATATGCACTGTTGAAAGGCAGTGCAGAAATAATCAAGCTCCTGGAGAGGCTTAAGATAGCCTGTGGATGTGTGGTGGTTACCCCGTGATGGGAGGACAGTCATGGCTTAGGAATATTTAGAACCTGAGCTTCTTGGGGTAGAAAACAGCAATCATTGTAATGTGTTTAGCTGGTACACATGGGACTGCAGCCTCAGGCAGAAGTAGTCTTATCAGTTTGCTGGCAGCAGTAAACAGAAACTGCTCATTGCAATGATGCCTGGAAATCACCCATCCGCAGGCCAGATACATACTCAGGAGTCCATGCACTGGTCACATGAGATAGGAGAAGCTACTAGGGTAAGCTAAACATGGGAGAAGGCAGGTTTTATTCAGAATTTGTGTTACTCCTTATTCCACAAAGCATATTCCAATGGTTTTCCTTAGGCTGCAAGCAGTCTGAGGCACTTTGGTGATACAGGAGCTGAGCTCAGCCCACTGTTAGTTGTAGGATCTGAAACATAAGAATTAAACCATTAATGCTGTTGATTCTGCTGTTACTGAACTTCAGAGCAGTGGTGCTTTCCAGCTCTTGCGCAATAGCTTACTGCAACATTTAAGCTTATGCTGTAATGGAGCATAAGAGAACTCTATTTTAGTTTCAAAAACTGGCAAGTCAGCCCAAATTGTCTGTGCTGAAATGTCACAATATAATGCCTGAGATGAGCAGGAGTGCTATAACCCAGAGGCTAAGAATTACATCTGACCTTACCAACTCTTTGTTTTTCATTATGCTTTATTTGTCAGACACTTTTAAACAACTGGGCCTGCCATTGGTAGTGTTCATTTGTTAATGCAGCATGTATACAGTGTATACTAGGTAGTACCTGGAAGTTCCTTTAAAGAGCCACCTTGTAATCCTTGCAGGAATTCATCTAGGACAGGACACAGCGGAGAGAAGCAAGCCAGCTTCTTGTATTGCAGTCATATGTTGAGCATCTGGAACACAAAGTGATTATTCCAAGTTTGTACATGGATAAGAAAAATGTTCAACCCTATTGAGGTTGGAGAATTGAAGTTGGGTTCTTCTTGGAGAAGAGAAAGTTCCGGGGAGACCTTAGAGCAGCTTCCAGTGCCTAAAGGGACCAACAAGAAATCTGGAGAAGGACTTTTGACAAGGGCCTGTAGGGACAGGACAAGGGGGAATGGCTTTAACCTGACAGAGGGGAGATTGAGATGAGACATTAGGAAGAAGTTCTTCCCTGTGAGGGTGCTGAGACGCTGGCACGAGGTGCCCAGAGAAGCTGTGGCTGCCCCATCCCTGGCAGTGTTCAAGGCCAGGTTGGACACAGGGGCTTGAAGCAACCTGGTCTAGTGGAAGGTGTCCCTGCCCATGGCAGGGGGTTGGAACTGGATGAGCTTTAAGGTCCCTTCTAAACCAAACCCTCTGTGATTTCATGATTCAATATGGAGCAAATCAGTACTTCATCCATAAGCAATGGGACACCTTCCACTAGGCTAGGTTGCTCAAAGCCATGTCAAAAGTCCCTCTCCACATTTCTTGTAGCCCTTTTAGGCACTGGAAGCTGCTCTAAGGTCTCCCCTTAAGGAGCCTTCTTTTCTCCAGGCTGAACCAGCCCAGCTCTCTCAGCCTGCCTCCAGAGCAGAGCTGCTGCAGGCCTTGGGGCATTTCTGTGACCTCCTCTGGACTCGCTCAAGCAAAGTCTTTCTGGTTTTGCCACCTTTTTTTTCCCTTAGGAAATGGCCAAGGCAGCTTCTGTATGTGTTCCAGAGAGCATGGACAGTGAAGACATGCTTTTCATGCTGTATACCTCAGGCAGCACTGGGAAACCCAAAGGAATTGTTCACACCCAGGCTGGATACCTGCTGTACGCTGCTCTCACGCACAAGGTAAGTCAGCTGCACCCTCTGGGAAAGGTGGATTTGTTTATTTCCATTTATCTTCTGACAGTACTAATGAGAAGGCCTTGGACTGCTGAGGGGGGCTGTATTTTGTGTTTGCTGCCCAGCTGGCTTATTGGGTCTCAACAAACTGAAGAATGGCTGAAAATGTGTAATTAATCTTCAGGATTTTTTCCTGGAGAATGTCATGCTCTGCAAACAAGAGCTTGAGTTATGAAAGGAAGGAAACTGCAGTGCTGCTACTTCTGCATTTAAAATGTGCTAGTGTTGCCAGCCAGCAGACATTAAAGTGACACAGGTGAGGAGATGCAGGTAAGTATCTTACTGGCATTGGTACTGTGGATATTACTGTAGTATTTTGCAGTGGGATGCTGACCATTTTTATTTCAGAAAGGATCTGGACTCAAACCAACCTCTTTGCATAGCGCTTGTTGTCTGAATCAAAAGTTACATTCATGCTCTGTGGCTGCACCTTTGCACTGCTTTTCTGTGTGATCTAGACTAAATGTTTTAACCCCCTTTCTCACAGGAAAAAGTAAAGGCACTGCTTCTTGAAGCTTCTGTTCTGAGCTCTGTGTATGAAAAGGTAACAGTGAAATGTGGAGAGAACTGTGGTGAAAGATTTCCATCTGGCTGTGGTGGTATCACCCTGTTTGTCATCATCCACACCTCAGGCAGAGGTTTGCTTTCTTTGGACTGACACAGTGGAGTTCTTAGAAGATCTGAATGTGCAAATGTCAGCCTTCTCTGCCTGAGGGCTATTTGTTATGTCAGCTTTGCTACTGACAGCCTAATCTCCAAGGCATCTCTTAGTCCAGGAGGTAGATCCTGGACCCTAATGCAGAGGTGCAGGGAGGCACTGTGTGCAGCTGCAGTCCTTTTATATGGACTTCAGAGCCTGAGAGGGAAAGGCATTTGCCAAAGTAAGGTGAGAACTGTTTCTCCTAGGCAGAGGGATGACACAACTTGCATGGCCTATGGGTCTTTACACACTCATTGAGTTTTCTTTTGGTCCTGATCCACTTTCTTTCAATTAAAACGTAAAGCTGACTCTGCCTTATGAGTCAGGACCTCTTTGCCATAAGGGAGAGGAGTTAGATTTATAGGAAGCATTTTCCATAAACAAGACAAGATAATGTGTTCTCCAAGATCTTTATCCCGATTTTGATGAGCAGGGTAGCAGGCAGCATCTGGAAAGTGATACACTGATAGGCTGAGCAGCTAAGAACATTTCTCAGAAAATGTTTCACAGGCACCTCTCAGTTCCTCCAGCTTTCTCATGCAAGTTTCTCCATCTCTCAACCAAGCTCTTGATACTGGGTTTGAGCCTCCAAGGTCTGCAGCTTCCCTGCAGTTCAGGGTCAGCTCTCCCATGTGTACTGCTTGGAGTAGGCAACCTTTGGTATGCAGGGCTCTGGGCTTCGGTTGTAGTTTTGTTGCTCCAATCTGAGGAGCTGCTGGTATAGCCATGCTCCCTTTATGTTTGCAAAAGCAACCAGGAGCCTGGAAGCCCTTGTACTTACCCCTCTGACTTGCTTCCTCACCTTGGGCTAGCCCTTGTGCTGCTGTGTCCTATGTGCTGGCTCCACTTGCCCAGTGTGCTCTCTTGCTCCCACTTGGATGTCCAGTCCAGCATCTTTAAGCTCTTTGCGCCTGCCAAAAGGAAGTCAGCTGGCCTTACATTTATCTTTGCAGTATGTATTTGACTACCAGCAAGACGATGTTTTTGGCTGTGTGGCTGACATTGGCTGGATCACGGGACATAGCTATGTTGTATATGGACCACTCTGCAACGGAGCCACCTCTGTCTTGTTTGAAAGCACTCCAGTGTACCCTGACCCAGGTGAGGAAGTGGTGGGCAAAGGTTTGGCTAGACTTGGTGGTGTGACAGAGGAGATTGAGAAACCTGTCCAATGTGACCTGCCTGCACAGGGGAGGTAAGCTCCATTTCCTTGGAACATGTGTCTAGGACATTGAGGAACATCTGTGCATCCAGGTGTCCTGGGTTCAGCTACAGCAGTCATTTTGTCTCCTTCTTAGTAGCTGGTGCAGTGCTGTGTCCTGCTGAGCAATTGCAGTGCTACATCAGTGCTAGGCACATAAAAAGCCTGTTTGTGTTATTGCAGGTCGTTACTGGGAAATGGTGGAGAGATTGAAAATTAATCAGTTTTATGGAGCACCCACGGCTATACGCTTACTGCTGAATTATGGAGAAGAGTGGGTGAAGAAGTATGACAGATCATCCTTGAAGACTTTGGGATCAGGTAGGGGGCATGAAATCTTCATGTGAAAAAGATAGGTGGTTCTACTTGGTGTAATGAGGGTACCAGAGGAGCTTGGCTGATGACATGGGATGTGGTTTAAAACAGAGGATAAAGCAGGCTCCTCTCTGGTTTTTCGGATATTTTCTCAGCAGAAGGAGAAACAAGCTGAAGTTGGAGCCATTTGACCTTAGTGTGATTGCCTGTTTCCTAGCTTATTTTGCAGGATCACATTCTTTACTAAAATGATTTATCCAGTGGTAAACGATATCACTGAATTTTACTGGCATAGGTGATGCAAGCAGGGTTTTCCTGCATTATCTAGCATTCTAGAGGTTGTTATACATGACCTGCATAGATTAGTTAATTTCAGTGGTATTTGTTGGTTGCCTTTTGGACTTTCTGGGAAAAATCAGTCCTCAATCACATGAGCTCACTGCAGTCCTGTGCACATCCCAGAAGAAATGCTGTAAGCATTACAGAATGAATCACAGACTGGTTTGGGTTAGAAGGGACCTTTATAGCTCATCCAGTTCCAACCCCCTGATACAGGTAGGGACACCTTCCACTAGAGCAGGTTGCTCCAAGCCCCTGTGTCCAGCCTGGCCTTGAGCACTGCCAGGGATGGGGCAGCCACAGCTTCTCTGGGCACCCTGTGCCAGGGCCTCAGCACCCTCCCAGGGAAGAACTTCTTCCTAATGTCTCATCTCAATCTCCCCTCTGCCAGTTTAAAAGCATTCCCCCTTGTCCTGTCCCTACAGGCCCTTGTCAGAAGCCCCTCTCCAGGTTTCTTGTTGGCCCCTTTAGGCCCTGGAAGCCGCTCTAAGGCCTCCCCTTAAGAAGCCTTCTCTTCTGCAGGCTGAACCAGCCCAGCTTTCTCAGCCTGTCTCCAGAGCAGAGGTGCTCCAGCCCTCAGAGCATCTTCTTTAAGCTTCTTATGCTTACATTGTGCTTAAAGATCATGCCTTCAGCTTGCGCAACAGAAGGGAGAATGAACTGCCACAGACTGCTTCCTTTTTTATTTTGGTCTAGTGGGAGAGCCCATCAACAGTGAAGCTTGGCACTGGTTCTACCATGTGGTGGGAGAAGGACGCTGTACCGTTGTGGACACGTGGTGGCAGACAGGTAAAAGGCATCCTTGGGAAACATGGAGGGTCCTGACCGTTGGCAGTTGCTGGTGGGTAAAGAAGGATTAATACATTTCAATCTGATGCGAACAAGTCTGTCAAAGAAACCCTAGTGGCTTTTTGATCAGCTTTTGAATGTCTCTGGGGAGTTTCAGCACATAATAGCAATGTAAAAACATACAAAAGCAATAGTAATGGGTTTTTTTCTTCTCCCCTATAAATGCTCTTTGATATGTTGAATGCTGGGAAATCTCAATGGGTTCTAGAAACAGGAGACAGAGATTAAATTTCATGGCAAAGCTGTGAGTGGGCAGCTTGAATTGGAAACCTTGTTTTCAATTATTTCTCCAGATGTAGTGATGTTGATATGGTCTTATCACAAAAATGCGTTTACAGCACTATGAAGCCACAATCCCCACTTAGGTGTGCTTTGTTTTCCACCCTGGGAATGGTCAGAGGAAGGTGGAAAACTAAGCTGTGTAGTCAAAGGGACCTGGTGGGTTGGGAAGGGGTGAGGGGAGGCCTTGCTGGCTCTGCATCAGGGGGTATGAGACAAGGGTTGTCACCCAGCAGGGCTGCCTGGCAGCAGCTTCTCCAAGGAGTGAAGTACTGTGCTGTAGTTGCTTTGGCCTTGGAGATTTGATGCCCCCAAAACCAGCGTGCTTCTGTTTGGCAACATGTATGTCCCAGGTGTGCGCATCCCGTCCCAGCTGTGTGCATCCTGTCCAAGCTGGACCACTTTAAAATGGGTCTTTACCATGCAAATAATTTTTAAATCCCTCTTGCCACCATGCAGCTCCCTCTGGATTGTGACTTCACCTCCTTATGTGCTTCCAACTCAAACCAGTCTGTGATTCTATGACTCTGATATATAGAGCTATATTTTTAAAAGCCTGATGCTCCTATGTTTTTGTTTCTCTCTTGGGTTTGTGAATTAGTTTTAGACTAGAAATGATCTGATTAAGGTTGGAATCTGATTTAATGTTCATCCAGCAG
>NW_009920739.1:14872-24480 GCF_000696875.1 Nestor notabilis
AATGGTTCAGTTTTGAATAGAAGATAAGCTTGGCCTGCCTGTAAGTGGTGGGTTAATCTGTAATAACAGTAATTCAGAGTCCTGAATGCTTTACATTGTAACCTGAGATAGCTGTAAAAACAGCACTGGAAAATAAATCCCCTGACATGAACTATAGAATCCCAGACTGGTTTGGGTTGGAAGGGACCTTAAAGCTCATCCAGTTCCATTCCCCTGCCACGGGCAGGGACACCTTCCACTAAAGCAGGTTGCTCCAAGCCTCTGTGTCCAACCTGGCCTTGAACACTGCCAGGGATGGGGCAGCCACAGCTTCTCTGGGCACCCTGTGCCAGCGCCTCAGCACCCTCACAGGGAAGAACTTCTTCCTAATGTCTCACCTCAATCTCCCCTCTGTCAGGTTAAAGCCATTCCCCCTTGTCCTGTCCCTACAGGCCCTTGTCCGAAGCCCCTCTCCAGATTTCTTGTAGCCCCTTTAGACACTGGAAGCTGCTCTAAGGTCTCCCCTTAAGAAGCCTTCTCTTCTGCAGGCTGAACCAGCCCAGCTCTCTCAGCCTGTCATGCTTATAGTTTCCCGTAAAGACACCTCTGGGGTAGGAAATCAGGCTGGTGAGGGCTGCCCCTGCTCATGAAGAGTTCTTAGCAGGTCCATGTTGCTTTCAAATGCCTGTGCTACTTGGTGCTGTGTAGTTCCTTCCCAGCAGCTTCTTGCGAGGTGGCTTCATTAATCTATTCTTTAACTAAGAAGAGTTGTCATTTGCTTTCATCCAGCATTGGGTGGACCCCATGTGTTTTGTTTTTCTTTATTCTTCCAGAAACTGGTGGCATCTGCATTGCCCCACGGCCTTCAGAGGAGCAAGCTGAGATTGTTCCGGCTATGGCCATGAGACCTTTCTTTGGGATCATGCCCGTGCTGATGGATGAGAATGTGAGTTAAGGTTGTGCTGGGTGCCCAAAAGAAGCTGGTATGTGCTTCTGCCTTAATCACCCTTCTGAAGGCAGAGGAACAGCATCCAGAAGGATGTTTGCTCCTCCATTAAAATGGTGGAATGGATGAACAATTTATGTATTGAGCATACCTCAGAGGTCCATATGGATTGTCAACAGAGCATTTCAAACTGTCTGCAAATCTCTAGGGGTGAGGAAGGCACAATACAGACAGTGCATAGTAGCTCCATGAGTTGATTAATAATCTCCTCTGTGGCCCTGTGAGCAGCAGGGTGGCTCTTGCCAGACTGATGACACAGAAGCCCTCACAGAATCCTGTTTGGTTCACCTGATCATCCTTTCTGTGCTTGAACCTGCAGGGAAAGGTTATAGAAGGCAACGATGTGTCCGGTGCTCTCTGCATTGCCCAGCCATGGCCCGGCATGGCGAGAACAATCTATGGAGATCATCAGCGGTTTGTTGATGCCTATTTCAAAGCCTACCCAGGTAAGGGGAGTGCCAGGGGAAGGCACTTTGCACTCCACTTATAAGCACACCGAGTATGTGCAGCAGCACTTTGTGATGTTCCCATGCCAGCCAGATTTGGGTTCCTTGAGGCTGTATCCCCTGTGTTTCAAGCCTGCACTGATAGTCTGAGCTAGTGTTGACCTTTCTAGCTGTCAAAAGGGATTTTTCTTTTTCTTTCTTAGAAAACTTATTGCACAAATTTTAACATCCAAATACCTTTCTTTGGGGCCACTTCTGTCTCCAGATATGCCAATAGTAGGCCCTTCAAAAGCCCCTCTCCAGCTTTCTTGTTGCCCCCTTTAGGCACTGAAAGCTGCTCTAAGGTGTCCTTGGAGCCTTCTCCAGGCTGAACGAGCCCAGCTTTCTCAGCCCACCTCCACAGCTCATAGTTCCCCATTTGATTTTGCCCATCTTGGCAGAGATCTGAGCTCGTGCTGCTCACATGCTTACTAAGAGCCAGCACAGCCCAGTCAGAGCACACAAAGGCTGGGAAGGTGGGAAATGGTGTTTGTGGCTTAGGAGAGCCCATAAGCTGCCTGGTCCATCTAAGCTACTTGTCATGCTAGAGCACAGCCTGTTCTGCACCACAGCCCACAGCACCCAGCTGGCACACTTCCTGCTGCTGAGCACCACTGTGTCTTTGCTGTAGGTTACTACTTCACAGGGGATGGTGCTTACAGGACCAAGAAAGGCTATTACCAGGTAACAGGGCGAATGGATGATGTCATCAACATCAGTGGACACAGGCTTGGGACAGCCGAGATAGAAGATGCAATGGTAAGTTCCAAGCAGGTGGAGGTATCTTGACAGGACATATCTGTGGGGCAAGGTGGCCCTTTCAGAGAAGCTGATGAATTGAAACAAGCACAGGGTCTCTTGCATTCCAACCCCTGCCCCTGCATACATACAGCTTGATGCATCATGAATAGCAAAAGGGAACAGCTCCCATATTAAGGAAACAGTGACCAGGGAAGTGAGAGCAGAGTTACGCCATGGGCAGTCATTGCAGTCAAACTGTCAGAACTATGCTTCCCCTTGGTGATCTACTGTTGCAGTTGTCATTTTGGATGCTGGTGGAGTCTCCAGAAGGGCTCGTCTCTCCTGTTTGTTCCTTCCCCTCCGCTAACAACCAACCTCTTGTTCCCACCTGTGTGGTTCTTGCTCGTTTGAACTAGCTGAGTAATGGCTGAGAATTCAGCAGTGTATGAAGTAACCTCAGTTCATGTCAGCTGCAAAGCCAGGCTGTCATTTTGAGAGAAAATAATATTAGCTCAGGGAATTGGAAACAAAAAGTCCTCAGAGCATTTATCGTCAAAACTTGACCTGAATGTTTATTCCTCTGTTATGTGCCTTGCCTGCAAATGGCACTTAAATGTAACACTTGATAAAACCCAGGCTGTGTTTGCATGTCACACAGTACCCTAGTTTCTCCTCTGCCATTTTGTGTCTCTGTGGGTTTCTGATCCTAGATGTAGGATCCAGTTCCTCTCCCACTCTATGCATGTTTATGTATGTGTATATACAAATACATTTATATGCTTAGATTGCTCTATGATGTTTTCTTTCATATTTTAATCTAATTTAAGATAGCATAATCCAGTCTATGGTGTGGGATTCAGATTTGTGATTTCTTCCAGTCTGTACACCCAAACTGTCTCCTTGCTGCAGAGAATATTAAGTTAAACTCTGAAGTGTGACAGAACACATCACTCTCGTGTAGAATAATAATATGTATCTGGCAAAACAAACCTTCCCCCTTGTGGGAAGGTGAAGAAGCCCAATTGTTTCTGCCTCCTGGTGTGCTTTGGGCACTTAAAAACAGTGGTCAAATGTGGACTGTGATATTGGCAGCTTTGCTTCTGCTCTGCTGGCAACAGCTCCCTGTGGCACAGAGCAGTGCAGAACTGGGTTTGCTTCTGATTTATCCATGGCAGTCACCACTTGGGACCGAAGCCATGCACGCACAAGAGCATAGGCAGAGAAAAAGAAAGCAGGTTTTCAGCTGGTGCAAGTTCAGCTTGGTGTGCAGTGGGCTTAGCAGTGTGTGTAGGAGTGCTTATTTTTATGTTTAAAAGCAGAGCCATCCCAGAGATGTGGCCATGGTCATGGCCACAGCTGACCACACAGTAGGAAGGCGGCATGCAGGTATCCTGTTGTGCTTCCAGTAGGATCTGCAGAGGGGAGGGTGAGATAAGGCAAGGTGTTCTGTTCCTAGAGCAAACTCTGCAGGGCTTGAAACAGTAGTTACGCTATGTGTATTTTTGTTTCCCTTCTTGTGAAGACTGATCACCCTGAGGTCCCCGAGACAGCTGTGATTGGGTACCCACACAAGATCAAGGGTGAAGGTATGTGAAAAGCAGTGTCCTGATGTGATGCTTATGGATGCTTTCTTTAGCTTCTAACCTGAGGTGTGTGTTAGGAGGTATCTAGGGAATGGGAGGGCAGTTATCTTTAGGATGCTTGGCATTGCAGCCCCACGAGGCAAAGCCACCAGTGAAAATAACTGCATGTTCCTAAGCTGGGCTCATGTACTACTTCCTACACTGTTTTCACACATGCTGTTTATGTATGTGGCAGAGCTTCCTTTCGAAGGATTGTGCTCAGAGATGTCCTTTAGTAACATGGTTTGGTGGTGGCAGTCCTGGGGGAATGACTGGACTTGATGATCTTAAAGGTCTTTTCCAACATAGTTGATTCTATGTCCTGGAATGGGAATAGCTGGTTGGTGTTGGCCAGCTTTTGATCACAATGACACTTTGGTCATTTATGTTGAGTTGTCATTGTCACCGTCTGGTCTGTAGATGCCAAGAAAAGGCTGGGCCATCATTTGAAGGCTGGAGTCTGACTCCCTTTTTTAAACAGGATCTGTGGTTTCCTTGGCAGTCCCTAGATCGTGCATAGGAGTGATTTGAAACCTGTCTTGGCATTCAAGTGAACATCCCTGGTCTCAGCAGCTGGGATCTAATATGAGCTGCATGGCTTCTGCTTGTTTGTCTTCCAGGTGCCTTTGCTTTCATAGTGCTAAAGGAGCAGACAGACAATACAGACCGTGTCAAAGAAGAGCTCAAAACCATAGTGGCTTCTAAGATAGCAAAATATGCTGTGCCTGACCACATTCTGGTAAGTGGGAGACTTTAACTGTGGCACCAGGAGCAGGAAATGGTCACACTGAGCAAGCCTCACCTTCCTGCCTGCAGTACTGCTGTGGTCCCTCTCTGGCAGGAAGAAGCAGCAGAGAACCAGAGGTAGCTAGAGGGATCCCCAGGTAAGGGAGGGTGGGTGCAGTGGTCTGCATGTGCTTCTGCTCCATGTCTGAGCATCAGCAGTGACCCAGAGGGTGGATGGAATATTACAGCTGCTTTTTGGTAGGGCTGTTACAAGAGCATGTTTTAGAGCTACCATAAGGCTGCTCCATTTGTGCTGAACAACCCTTTAAATAGCATGTACAGAGAGCGTTGAAAGCACCGTGCTTGGCAAGAGCTCTGGCAGCCTTAGGACAGTTCAGCCAGTCCTCCTTGTGATTTCCAGCAGGACCCAGTTTCTTCCCCTTCTCTGCAGGTGGTGAAACGTCTTCCTAAAACCCGATCAGGGAAGATCATGAGAAGGCTGCTGAGGAAAGTAGTCACTGAACAGTCAAGCAACATAGGAGATGTCACCACACTTGATGATCCAAATGTTATCAAGGAGATATTGGATGCTTACCAGAAATACAAGGAGAAGAACTCCTCGTAACAGGCAGCTCTGGAATCTCTCTCCTGGGGAAATATGGAAGGTCTCAGATAACAAGGCAAATGACATAGTTCTCTCTCTCTCTTTTTTTTTTTTTTTTTTTTCCTTTTCTTTTTTTTAAAAAACCTCTGTTCCCTTCTAGGGGAACAGGATTTTCCACTTGCTGAGAAATGTATGCTGAGATGCACAGAGCTAGGAGCAACCTGCAGTTTTGCAGTCAGTGAATTCCCTTTCACTGCTTTTAGGGCTGCTGTAGAGCAGCCACTGGTGGTTTCCATTAGCTATGATGAGATTTAATAACAGCTGAAGCAAGATGCAGATGTTCCTGTTTCCTATTTTAATGTTACTCTACAGAGAAATGTTTTTATACAATATTTTTGCTGTTTTAAAAGCCCTGGAATGCACTGCTTCTATTTTTCCTTCAGCTGTGGTACCTGAGTCCAAGTAGTGCCCAAGTGCACTGCAACTGTGGTGCCTTTTCAGCAATGCTGGGTATTCCAGTAGATGTTTCACCTGTGCTATTAGGGGAATGAGAAGGACCTGGCTAGTCTGATAATTCTTTCTTGTGTTTACCCAGTTGTTCTAATACCTCATTCTGCTCTACTCATAAAGATTCGTTCCTACCACTCCATGTCCTGCGACAGGCCAGAGGTGGTGAGCCTGTGTCCTTTCATGTCCTACATAGACAACTCAGAACTAGCACTTCCAGCTGCAAAACTGAGCCACTAAGTCTGCTGCTGGACTCCCTGCATGTCCTCAATGCATTACCAGTTGCATAGAAAAGGTCTGTTTCCACATGGTTTTATTCTGCCTTGAGAAACCGAGATCACTAACTTGGCTTTTAAAGTAACTCTTCCTCATTGGTGATGACAACTGGACCAGTGTTGTCCATCGTGGTTCACTTCTGCATATGACAATTGGTGGTCAACAACTGGGAGATCTTTGTTGCCAATTGGTGATTTGTGTAGGTGCCTTTGTTTCTTCAAGTCACTGTGAAAAGGGACAATGTTTGCTTTGAAACATTGGGAAACAAGTCCTGAAGTACTCAAGAGAGGTTCGAAGCTGAGAGATGTGCTGGAGGGAACATTGTGATTTGTCAGACTCTGTGATTTCTGCGCCAACAAAGACAGGAATGCAGTCTGGATGTAAGTTGGTTCTCCTCTCAGAAGTTATGACTTAATGCTTATTTTTTCAGTAATCAGCTGATCTTCCAAAGAGTCAAGTGCCAGGTGGAAATCCACAAAAAAGAAGGAAGTGCCTCTTAAATGCCTTCTGGAAAGTGATAGTTGCATTCCGGACCAGCAACCTCAGAGTGGCAGGGAACAATAACCTTTGCCTTTCATATTCTTTCAAAATTGCAACTAATATATTAAATGGTTTATTTCTGGACTCATTTTATGATGGACACATTTTGATTGAAGTACCTCTTGTATGTGGGCTGTTCATAAGAATTTGCTAGTAGATCTCCTGTCCTCTAGTACACTACTAAAGGTCATGGAGAAATCTGTAGGTGGTAGATGCCTTTGAGACTTCTGCCACTGCTAAATTTGGTTTAAGCTGGCTGAGGGGTTCGGAGCGGTTGGAGGGGCTATGGATCATGCCACACTGTGGCTGGGGTCACTCCATCAAACTTTGCAGTCCTGCAGCTGTCTTTCTCAAGTGACAGTCTGCTTAGTTTCATGGAGCTGTGTGTTTTGACCTCAAAGTAATAGACAGAATCACCAGATTTTGCCCTAATTTTACAGGGACAACTTATTGCTGGATTTAAGTGGAGCAGCACTGCCTTTTCTAGTGGGACTGTGTACTGGAAAAACAATCTGTGCACCTAACTGGAGGCAGGAAAGGCAGGAAGGAAATGGTGAGGTGATCCAATAGGACAGGGAGAGAAGCAGTGAGGTTTTAGAATGGGGAAGTCCATCTTCCTAGAGATAAGGGGAGTGTTGCACAGTCTAATGTTAAGCCTTTAATTTGTTTTCATGTAATCATGCTTTAAACACATTTATTGTCCTTGACCAAAACCAGATTCTTCAATGATCTCTGTATTCATACTTTCATTAAAGGAAATACTTTTCTCTGTGTGATGGGTTGGCTTTGTGTTGTAGGTGTCTGGCCTTCCATGCCCGAAAGGTTGTGGGACTTTCTCAGTTCTTTGGTCTTGCTTCTGCCTGATTATTTTAGTCTGCTGAAGGAGACTGAGGTCAGCATGAGTCATCTTGTGGTCCAAACTGTTGTTTTGCTTTGCTCTGAACAGTAGCTCACAGGAAACATGTTACTACCAGAAAACTTCTGCTGCATAACAACTCAAAGTTGAAGTAGTGTTTGCATGTCAATAAGCCGCATATCTCTGAGGTCCCACTGCTCTACACTATTTTCCTCTGATGCAAAGAGGCAACAATTAGTGGGAACAATTAATTACCATTAATCGATATTGTTAGCTGTTTAGTCTGATAAGGAATGTCTGAGGGAACTGGGGGGTTTAGTCTGGAGAAAAGAAGGCTCAGGGGGACCTTATCGCTCTATACAACTACCTGAAAGGAGGATGGAGCCAGGAGGGGGCTGGTCTCTGCTCCCAAGGAACAAGGGACAGGACAAGAGGAAACAGCCTCAAGCTGCACCAGGGGAGGTTTACACTGGATATTGGGAACAATTCCTTCACCAAAGGCCAGTCAGGCATTGGAACAGGCTGCCCAGGGCCGTGGTGGTGTCACCGTCCCTGCAAGTGTTCACAAACCGTGCAGACGAGGCCCTCAGTGACATGGGTTAGTGGTGGCCTTGGCAGTGCTGGGAACAGTTGGACTGGATGATCTTCACAGTCTTTTCCAACCTATAATATGGGTGGTTCAGCTACAAATTTCCTTATCTTATGCAGAGCATGCACGGGTAGAAAAGGAGTGAAAATGGGACGTGTGTGGGGAACACAAGAGACAGCATGGTGTAGAAAGACAGCATGTAGCTGTCCCACAGCTGAGCAGATAAGAAGTTTGTTTCCAGGTGCCATGGATCACTTGAAGTGCCAGGAACACATCCTCTGCAGAGCACCTTGTCAATGAAGTGAGGAAGATTGTGCTTCACCCTCTGCATGCTACACGAACAGCACCCTAGTTGTAATGCAGGAATGGACACTGAACATCCTAATTAGCCACTTCTCCTATTACCTCCAGCTAAAGCTTCTGGAAAGCTTCCAGTGCTGCTCTTGGAACCCTCTGGCAAGTATCTGACAAGTGTTGTAAAGGGCTGGACAGAAAGGCAGGTGCCCATCTCCTCACTTTGTGTTTGCTACTGCAGCTGCCTTCATTAATTTACTGAGAATTTACTGGTACAATGGAGACTCTTTTCCAGCCTAACACAATTATATTTAGCAGCTGTCTCTGTGTCCAGTTAAAGCTTATAGAAACGGGTTTCAGCAATAAGTGTGTGTCTTTAAGCAGGAAAAGGTGATCTTTTTTTTTCCCCTCAGCTTGGAATAGACAGTTCTGGACAGGGAACTGTCTGGCCGAGCCTAGAGGTGCAGCACATTTTTCATGGCAGAGAACCTAGCCTTGCTTTGTCACGGATAGAAGGATTTGGGGATGTAACCATCTTCTGGGGTAGAAATGGTGATGGTTGTGCAAAATTACTAGCCTACAAACATTGGTGGTGAGTGATCTGCTACAGCAGCTTTTGCACTCTTGCTTCTGTTCCTCTGTAGCTGGTGTGTCTCTGCCTGGACTCCCTGTGGCTGCAGTGACAAAGCTTACTTTGGCTATTTTGGTCTGTTGAGGGAAAACCCGGTGCTTGACAGTGCTCATCCTGCACCCGGCGTGCAGGAAAACTCAATTACATTTCTTTTTCTACATATTAGACCTTGGAGATGCCATTTTACTACTCTGTGCCTCAGCCCTCTGCACCCCTAGTAACAACAGTAGCCTCATGGCAGGTTGTGCAATACTACTCCCGAGGTCTGGGGTGAGATGGGTGTCCAGGGAACAGTGCTGCTAAGCTCGTCTGCAGCAGCTGCGCCTGTTGCCTGAATTCAACCCGAGCAGAGAGAAAAGCCATTCCCTCAACCCCTTTCCTGGCCACAGCCCCTTTCTGGAAAACCCACGTGTTTTGTTACTAGGCATGATGCCAAATAACCTTTCCCCGTCCTTGGCAGCTGGGCCAGTCCCCTGTTCCAGCCCTTGGCTGTGGAGCTGCACTTGAGCTCCACGTGCTAAGAGTGTCCTGCGGTGTTCGCAACGCCGTGGGGCTGATCTCGGCGCTGGCCCAGGAGAGGAGCACAGGTGACGTTCTGGGAGCTACGGGTGGGTGTCAGCCTTCATGGCTGGGTTATCGTTCCCTGCGTGCACAAGTTGCTGAGGGGCGCGGGCGGACATAAACGCGGGCCCGGTAGCTCACACCCCCAAAAGGCAAAGAGGGATTTGCCTTTCCCAAGCCCCTCGGCGACC
>NW_009920740.1:0-4285 GCF_000696875.1 Nestor notabilis
AACCCAAACCATTCTATGATTCTACCCTACATGTCCCACACCACCAAATCTAAACCTAAAGCTTCACCTAGGGCTGGTTCTCCAACCATCTGCTGACCTGTGTTACCCAGATGGCCATCTGATTGCTGGCCATGGCCCTGCTGGTCCCCCTGGGTCCAGGGGTGACTTCTTGCCGGGTCCTGTCCCTGCAGGGCTCGCTGGTCTTCCTGGTGAGTGGGCTGGTGGTGCTGGGCTATGCAGCAGCCCTTAGCGCCCAGCCCACCTACCAGGGGGTGGTCCGGGCAGTGTGTGGGACAGCAGTGGGGAAGCTCTGCGAGGTCTGCTTCCTCCTCAACCTCTTCATGATCTCCGTGGCTCTCCTCAGGGTAGTGGGTGACCAGCTGGAGAAACGTGAGTTGTTTCCCTCTGTAGCTTGCTGGGGAGTGAGGGGAAGGTGATCCCGTGTGGGCTGGGAGCAGCCCTGGGGTTTTCCTGGGACGCCTGAGGTCATGGAGCTCCCTGGCCCTGCCATGGTGTGATGCTCCCGACCTCCTTGGGCCACCCTTTGGGCACAACTGATCTCCCTGCTGCTCCCCACAGTTTGTGACTCCCTGTACCCCAACGGGACGCTGAGTGGGGCCCCCCTGTCACCCCCCTGGTATGCAGACCAGCGCTTCACTCTCTCAGCTCTCTGTGTCTTCGTCATCTTCCCACTCTCTGTCCCCAAGGAGATCGGCTTCCAGAAGTACTCCAGGTACCACCTGGGCTACCCACATTGTGTAGCCACCCCATGGCACCCTGAACCCCAGGCCACCGCCTCCTGAGTCCCTGCAGGGCCATGGGACACCCTGCTACCTCCCAGCTGCAAGGGGTCTGTGTGCTGACGCTCTCCCATGCCCTGGCAGCATCCTGGGCACGCTGGCTGCCTGTTACCTCACCCTGGTCATCGTCCTGAAATACCACCTGCAGACAGAGAGCCTGGGCTCTCCTGAGCACCCTCAGCCCTCCAGGTAGGGAGGTCAGCCCCACATCCCTCCCACTGTGGTCTCTATGGCATTAGCATGGGCAGGGGGTGGCCCTGGGTAGGGGGATATGGAGGGATGAGCTGGAGACAGCGCTGGCAGGGCAGTGGGTGGGTGGGAGCCCCAGCTCCAGCTTTCGCCCCAACAATACCCCCCTTCTCCCAAAATTATCAGGTGAGACGTTCTTACCGTGGCATGAAGGCTTCATGGCTTATGCCACCAAGGTCCCCTCTGCCTCTAGGGGCTTCACGCTCTGTGCTTCTTCCCCTCCATGCCACAGGGCCTCCTCCTGGGCCTCCATTTTCAGCGTCATCCCCACCATCTGCTTCGGCTTCCAGGTGGGTCACCCTGGCACCGTTGTCCCCTGCTGCTGGGGCAGTGCTGGCAGCATCCTGGACCATGGGGACACTACTCCTTGCAGGGGGGTTTGCAGGGAAGGGGACCCAGCCTCTGTGCAGAGGTGCCTGCAGGGCAGGACAGAAGCCCCTGGGGATGGGTGAGAGAGGGACAGGGCACTGCTGGGTGGGAGGGAAGGTGCTGGGGGTGGTGGTTTTCCCTGCATGGGGCCCCAGCACCCCCCCCCCACCTTGCTTGACAGTGCCACGAGGCCTGCGTGGCCATCTACAGCAGCATGCGCAACCAGAGCTTCTCCCACTGGGTCGCCGTCTCCGTGCTCTCCATGCTCATCTGCCTGCTCATCTACTCCCTCACGGGTAACCCTAGCACCAGAGCCCTTCACCCCCTCCTTCTTCCCCTTGTCCTCATCCTCCTCGGGGCTCCTTTGTCCTCCTCATGGCCATCCACCCCACTGCTCCTTTGGCAGGGGTCTATGGCTACCTGACCTTCGGCGAGGCCGTGGCACCTGACGTCCTAATGTCCTACCCAGGGAATGACCCAGTTGTCATTGTCGCCCGCCTGCTCTTCGGTGTCTCCATCATCACCATCTACCCCATCGCGGTGCTGCTGGGCAGGTGAAGGAGTGGTGGCCAGCCTGGCGTCCCCTGGCCAGTGCAGCTCCACTGGCTGCCATCAGCCCCCTGTTCCCCCCCAGGTCGGTGGTGCAGGATGTGTGGGTGACCCCCAAGCGCGGAGCCGTGGTGGTGCCCGAGGCGCAGGAGCAGCGGAGCCGGGTGGTGCTGACGGTCACCTGGATGGCCACCACGCTTGCCATCGCCCTCTTCGTTCCAGACATCGGGAAGGTCATCGAGCTCATTGGGGGCATCAGCGCATTCTTCATCTTCATCTTCCCAGGCAAGAGTGAGCACTGGGGGGGAGAGGAAGGGTGCCAGTGCCAAGAGCATTGCTGGAGCAGGGGTGGAGGTGCTGTGGTGGTGATGGGTGGTCCATCCTGGCCCCATTTTGGGGTGCAGAGACATATGCATGGGGACACTGCTGTGGGGCCTGGGTGAGGGGTGCCAGGCGGTGGACCTGAGTCTCTGTGTTGGTGGCAGGGCTGTGCCTGGTGTGCATGACCGGGACCCGCACCCTTGGGCCACGCAAAAAGTGAGTGTCTGCACACTTGGAGTGGTGGGGAAGGGCAGGGGGGCAGCTTCCCATGATCCATGGCCCCAGCAGGGCCCCTGGGATCACCCTGGCCAAGGCAGGAGGCACTGACAGCATGAGCTTCTGGTGGGGCTGAAGGGTGGGTATGGAGGGATGTGCTCTAACTCAGAGGATGTGCCTGGGTGCCAGGGTTGAGTCCAGGCACTGGGGAGGTGTCCATAAATTGGGAATGTGCCTGTGCACTGGGGGTGTGCCCAGGGATGTGACCAGGGATCAGGGATGTCTACCAGACCCCTTGCAGTGAGGTTTGGAGGCACTGGAGCACACAGTGGGGACTTGGGTGGGGGTCAGAGGGCCATGGTGCTCAAAGGCTGAAGTAGCCCATGTCAGGGGGACCTGGCATGTTGCTGGTGAGTTTTGTGGTAAGCATGTGCCAAAGTGTGTCTCTGCCCCTGTGGGAGCACGTCTGATGGAGGTGATGTGTGTGGGGTCCTGTGCCCCATGGCAGCTGGAGGGAGCACCCACTGGACAGACCTTGGTGTCTTGGCCAGGAGGGTTGTCTGGAGGACCCATGGCTGTCTGGACAGGAGGGAGGGTGACCCTAGGGATGCCAAAGCGCTGGGAGGCCAAAGCAGGCAGTGAGCAGGGGCACCCAGGTGAGCAACAAGGACTTGGAGAGGTCCATCAGGGAGACCCACCGGAGTGTTACCCTGGGAGTGCCATCACCATGAGAGGGGACAGCACAAACCGGGGTGATGGGGACAGTGAGAGGACAGTCCCAGCCTGCCTGAGGCAGTACGGGAAGGTGCACAGTGACGATGATCCCACGATGGAGCAGCAGTAGGGTTAGGGGTGAGAGCTACGTCCTGGGGGCTTGGTGTTGGTCAGGGGCTGTGTGCCTGGGAAGAGGGGGACAGGGAGGTGCAGACCCACAGGTTGCAGGGCTGGTGGTGGAGCCGCGTAGGGGACATGTGGCAATAGGGTGGGGGCATGTGGGGAGTGTGTAGATGTGAATGTGGCTGTGCCTGAGCATGCGTGGGGGGGTCTGTGGTCTGTGAATGTGGTCTGTGCCCCTTCTGCAGGGCCACTGGCTGCAGGCAGAACCAGGGATGGTCTCATGATGGTGCTTCTGACCAAGTGTTGTGTGTTGTTGCAGTGGGCACAGGGGATGCGCTGGAGGGGCTGCTGGGGTCTTCAGCCATCTGTGATGCAGAGGAATGTGGCAGAAGAGGCTGAGACCCCTCAGAAGGCTCCACACATGGGTTTCAGGGGGTTGCATGTTACTGGGGGTCTGTTTGGTCCCACCAGCCCCTGCTCATGTCCCCGCAGGGCAGCTCTCATCACCTGGGGTGTCCTCTCCGTGCTCAGTGGTGCCTTCGTCTGCGGGCAGAGTGCTGCCCTGGCCGGGCTGGGGCTGCTGCGCTGAGGGGCCATGGACCCACCTCATTGAGCCCCTCAGCATGACCCCCCCACCATGCCCTGGGCGCAGGTACACCGCTGGATCTCAACACGATTTTATTTGGCATGACCATCCCCATTGTACAGAGGCTAATAAAGACAGGAGAGGGAATTGGTGAGGGCCCTGTGCCACGCACCCCGAGGGACCCCCACACAAGGTGGGGTGGGGGCAGGATGGGCAGCAAGATCCTCACATGCACAGACAGACACACAGACAGAAGTACAGACCCCAGGAAGGGGGGGCATCGATCCCCACATCTACAAGGCACCCACTGCCACCATGAAGGAAACCCCTTGGGACTACCCACACCCCACAGGACTGA
>NW_009920740.1:4380-4883 GCF_000696875.1 Nestor notabilis
TACTAGGGGGACCCCAATTTACCTCCTGGGGGGGCTTCAGCCTCCTGCTCCCACCCCTCCTCCTCCTCACCAGCTCCCACTCCCTGCCCACCCATGCCCTGGGATACACCCCCCCAGACCCTGTGGGAGGAACCTCCCCACAGCCCACCCCACTCCAGGAAGAGCTGACTCAGGTGATGGCATAGCTGGGGAGGGGGACCCTATGGGGTGCTGGGGACACACACAGGGGTTTCCTTTACTGCAGACAGGTCACTCTGACCCACACAGGGGTCATGGCCACCCCACAGCGGGGCAGGCACCAGCGGTCACTCTCGGCTCAGGGTGCACCAGGCGGCTGCAGGGGAACAGCACCAGAGGGTCACCCCTGTGCAGCCCTGCATCACCCTGACCCCCCCTCCCACCTCTGCTCCCCACAGTGAGAGTGGTGCTGGCTGCCCCGGGTCCCTGTGCCCCCCCCGCGGGCGGCACACCCCCCTACCTACCACAGCCACGCCAGAGGACAC
>NW_009920740.1:4914-11139 GCF_000696875.1 Nestor notabilis
TACCTGGCACAGCCACGCTGGAGATGGCCTCGGGCTGACTCAGCGTGTCCACCTTGACGTGCTGGAAGCCCTTGCAGGTGGCACTCTGAAGGTGCCTGTGTCCAGGCAGGAGACAGTGGGTGACAGTGTCCCCCTAAATCACTATCCCAGCCCCCTGCCACCCCACTGGCTCTGGCAGGGGCCAGGTGACAGCAGCCCCTTCGCCCTCCCCTTGGGCAGAGCACCTTGCCATGGCTTAGGACAGTGAGACCTTCCACCCCCTATGTCCAAAGGCATCCCCAGGTGGGACATGCACATAGACATCCGAAGCCCTTCATACCCTTTTCAGTGACAGCCCTAGGACAGACAGGCAGACATATCCACACCCCTGCCGTCAGACAGGGGACAGAGCTTGGGGTGCAGCAGCTCCAACACCCCTCACACCCAAGGACCCCATACAAATGCGAGCTTTTTTACCCCTTCCCTACCTCTTCCAGTCCTCCTCAGTCTCCCAGAACTCATAGATGATGAAGGTGACCCCATCGGGCAGCTTCACCGCAGTGACACTGGCAGGAGTGAGGAGAGGGGTGAGCCCTGAACCGTGGGTCATCCCTCCCCCTCAGCCTCTGCAGGCCCCGAGGAGTGACCCCAGCCCCAGCAGCCCAAGTGGAGGGAACTCCCCCTTCAGAACACCCCATCCCCCACAAAAGGGTTTTAGTGCCTGAGCATCACTTCACCCCAAATCCTGGCTGCTTTGCCTCAGCTCTTCATTTGGTGGGGTGCCCCTTGCTGTGAGGGTAGCTGGGCACCCCCTGTTCCCACACCCCAAGCCCCTTGTCCCTCATGCACATCTGCTGGTGGTACCCACTGGAAGCAGTCCCGCTCCCCGGCCACGCTCTTCAGGTACTGCTTCAGGGAGCTGCAGAACTCGCCCAGGTGCTTGTGCGACACCGTCATCTCATCCCGCACCAGGAGGAGGTACTGCCGGGCCCCCAAAACACAGCAGCATAAGAGAACCCAAAAACATGGTGACCCCCCCACCCCAAAGGCAATGCCACTCTGCAGGGACATGCCAGCACCCCGGCATGCTCTCACCGTGCAAGCTGTGCTCTCGCTGTCTGGCAGCCGCTGGTGCAGGTCAAACCAGAGGGTCTGGGGAAGGGGAAAAAGCAGTGGTAGCGTGGGCTGAGGTTCTGTGTCTCTCCCAGGCTGGTGGTTTTCTGTCCCCAGTGCTTGGAATGATGGACTGTGCCCCCTTCTCTGCAGGGAGGGCTCTGCCCATTCCAACAGGACCCTCTGCAAAAGCTCCCTGTGCAGCCAGCATCCTCATCCCTATGTCTTCACACCAGCCCCAAAATGGCCACCGTATTTCAGTCCCTGATTGTCCCTGGACAGGGCAACTACCCCTCCTCAGTGCCCACTTGTGCCTTCCCAGCCCCTGGCACACTCTATTTCCTCTAGCAACCATGACTGACATTTTTCTGCCCTCAACCTTCACAGCACCTCTCTGCCCCATGTACACCACCACCCTTTCCCTGTCTCCTTATGTCCTGAAAGTGCAAACCAGGAGGATTTTGGAAACATCTCTTCTGCTAACATTTTCTCCTTCAGTCCCTAGATGGAGCAGGACTGCCTCTGTAAGAGACGTTACCTTCTCCCTTATGCTTTTTTCTTGTTTAAATAAACTCATAGTTAATCATTCCACATTCTAATAGCTGCCATGAACTCATCAGACATAGCCCACCCACCCACCCACCCAGTTCCCACCACCATGCACACCATGGGATAGGGATGGGTACAGCCACTTCTTGGTCATCTCAGTCCCAACCAGTACAGGGAGGTGTGGGGCCCCAGGGACAGCCCCATGTGTGGAAACACTGGCCCTTACCTTGTCCTCCAGCCTGCCGATCAGCTCGGCCAGCCTGTTGATCTGCCCCTCCAGCCCCTCCACCTTGGTGTCAGGAGAACCTGTGTGGAGCCAGGAGGCAGTGATGGAGTGAGAGGCACCCATGGGCACCCAAGAGCCTTGCTGCCCTCCAGGGAAATCCAGCATCACCTCCATGATGCTGCTGGGACTGCAGCTCCCTTCCCTAAGCACCCCAAGCCACTCCAGGCTGTGAGTGCAGCTAGAAGCAGCCACTACTTACCACTCTGGAAGGTGTTCCCCTGCTCCCTGGGGACCATCCAGCTGGTGGGAGAGTAGCTGGGCACAGGGCTGTCATACCAGGTCTCCATCAGACTGTGGCCCATCTTGCTGGGGTAGTGCCTGCAACCAGAGAGCGCACAGGCCATCAGGGATGGCAGAGCTGGGCACGTACAGTGCAGTGTAAGCCAGTCTCAGGGAGCTGACATTGGAGCATCTTCTTTGGCACCTCTGCCACCAACTCCAGACCCCTTGGAGAGCAGCAGTGCTCAGGCAGCACAGGCTTTCCTTCAGTGCCATCATTCAGCATTAGAAGCAGCATCAGCAGGCTGCTCCCAGCAGCCATCACTTTTCTTTCCTCCTTAGAAAACACTGGAGCTGCCCATCTCTTGCAGCCTGCAGTATATTTTATATCCTGCAGGGATATTTTCTTCTCTAGACAGACACCACAACATTGGGGCATCAGTAGCTGTGCCCAGACAGCTGGCTGCACCTTAGTGGGGCTGGGTTTGCAGTTGGCTTTGGCTACTAGCACATGGGAAAAGTTGTTATCATGGCTGCTTGCTATGCACCCCACCAGCAGGCTCTAGTTCTCCTGGAAAGTGGAGACATATCCACTGTAGCATCTCCTCCACCTTGCTGCTGCTGCTTCTTCTGCAGCTACAAAGCCCATTTGGCCTGGCTTGTCCTGCATCACCTCTTGGAGAAAAGCAGCGTATCTGTGTGTGTACATACACACACATGCCCATGCATGCACATACCCCTGAAACATCAATGACCATCCAGTGGTCCCCCCAGGCCCTTGTTCATTTGCAAGCCGGAGAGGATGCTAAGACCTGCCATCCCCACAAGGGTTTGTAGCTGCGACCCATGTGTGGCAAGATGGGAATGGGATTTGAGTAGGATGACCCTCTCTTTCCTTCCTCCTCCACTGATGGGAAGCCTGAGACGCAGAGGCTGAACTTCTCAAAGGGTTTCCAGTGTTTCCTTCCAGCAAGAGCAGCTCTGTGCCAGCTGCCTGTTGATGGAGGTGCCTGGGAGCCTGACGCCTCTTGGCATCTCTTGCAAGCCACGCAGCTCACGCTGGAGACAACATGCTGAGTGCCAGGAGCCAATATGCACAACACTGGCTAGCACCTCCTGTCCCTCTCCAAGCACCCGGCTCCCTCTGGAGCGCAGCAGCCGGGTGTCCTCTCTACCTTCCGTGTCTACCCCGAGCAATTTCAGCTGGCTCCTTTAGAGCAAGGTCTGGGCTGCTGTTGTCCCCCAAAATCAGCTGATGCAGACTTGACCATGCACATGGGAACATGATGAGCAGATCTGGTCCTGAAGAACATTCCCAAGATAGGGAAGCAAGAACAGCGATAAAGATGGCAGGAACATTCCTGTTGCTACAGGCTGTGTGATAATCCCTCTGTCTGCGCTGAATAATTCCCCGTCAATAGGCAGGAAATTAGGCAGTAACAGACAGAGATTTCTTTTTAATCCCATTTAATGAGGTGTCTCAGGCTTGGACGTCTGCCTTTGCACTCCATTTTACAGCCCTTTCTTTTGGTGCTTTTTAGGCCACCTCTTTGTCTTCATGTGGATGCATAAGATCATCTTTTGTGAGTTTGGTTGGGGTTTTTTTTGGCTATTGTCACCATGAGAAAACAGCTACAATACTCCTCATTACAAACTGGGCCCACACATCAGCAAATAACAGCCAGCAAAGTCTTTCATGGGCTCTAATTGCTGCGTCTGATATTGGGCTTGTTTCCTCCTCCTTGTTTCCCAGGAGCTTTTACTTTTTCTTGTACAATGTTCGCCACAGTTTCCTTCCAAAATGGGGAGAAGAAAGTGATGTGTGGTGATGAAAACCAGAGCATCCCTGCTAAGAAAACTAGTGAGATGTCGTCAGAGCTGCCCAAGGTCTCACTTTTGTCCCTAGGCAGCAACAGCTCCAGTGAGAGCAGCCCAGTGCTGCCTGTCCAGGATACAACTGCTGTTGATGTTAAAATCCAAAACACCAACACCTGGCTGCTGTGAAGCATTTGGGCATGTCAGCCCCTGTAGTGTCCCAGCAGGGAGCTGGGATTTTCATGTGGCTTGGGGAAGCCAAGGCACCACCTTGGATGCCGGGAGCAGGATTCACTTCATAAACATCTGATAAATGGTTTCCATGGCAACTTGTCCTGGTTACAGCGGGTGACAGGGACGTGAATGACACAGTGACACCAAGGGGGGCTGTGCTGAGGTCTGAGCTATGCTGCCAGGTACCCCTTATATTTTAGCTCTGGCAACACTTGAGAAAGCTTGGAACTGTCTGCTCTGCCTTCTCCAAGCTTGGTAGCACATGCAGGCTGCTGGGATGGGGATGGTCCCCTCGCATGGGACCCGAGGACATGGTACCTGTCCCCAGCACACAAGCATCTTTGGCCTCTGTGGATGATTTCACCCCCTGGGTGTCCCGGCAGGAGGGACAGCATCCCTGTCATGGGAAGCCACCACCAAGGCTGTTCCCAGCACACCCCAGGCACAGCCACCCTGCTGCTGGTGCCCGTGTTTTGCCCTGGATGGGATCGGTGGATTTGCTCAGAGAAGCAGCCTCGTGCACCCGGTGCTGCCCAGCCTCAGGGTGCTGCCCCCTGTTTGCATCTGCCCCTGCACTGCTCGTGGGTGAAGAGGTCAAGAGGGACCTTTAGAGCTGCAGGAGAGCAAGGGACAGGGCAGGACACAGTGGTGGAGGAAAGCCCTGAGAGCTCTCAGGAAGCTCGAAGGGAGTGTGCCAAAATCACTGTTGGAGCAGGAGAAAACTAACAGAAGTTGCAGTATTATAGAAACCTTTTTAACGTAAAATACCACTTGAACCAACCTGAAAGTTGCCACTTTCAGGATGGTTGGTGCGTATGGAATCTACTCCACAATAGTTCCCTAGGCAACACAACCTGCTATCATAGAGGAGCAACAGAGGGTAGAGCAAAGTGGAGATACCGTGGCCAGGCTCTGCTGTACTCCCTGCAGAACTGGGAACTTGATGGTATCATGCAGCTGGTAAGCCACACAGCAGCTTTCAAATGGGAAATACAAGAGCTGATGTCCACTGCTGAGCCAGCAACTGTGGCAAAATAACTTCATTATAATCTCATTATAATATTAAACCACACCTCCATCCCAAAGTTCCCTACCTCCAAAGTACAACCACCCCTCACCGAGCATGCACTTTAAAAGAGCAGTGAGAGAATTTTATACCAATCAATAATAGAAGAATGTGTGACTGGAGTCACCCAAACTCCACCTGAGAGTAAAGGAAAGTATAAAAGTGAATGAGAGAGGTGGGAGGTAGGGAAGACTCCATCATAACTTCTGGGATCAGTTGATGGGCTGAACCTGTCTTCTCCCCCATAGAGATGCCTATTGGGTAAGAATTTTATCATCTGGTGCATGCTAAATAACTAACTCATGCTAGATGTTATTAGTGATTATAGTCTAGTTGTGTATCACTTGTTTTTGTGACGGTTTTTGGTTGTTTCTGCACACAGCCCCTATCACCAGCAGTCACAAACCTTAATTTGTCATGATTTTATATTAATAAAGAGTATTATTCCATAAATGGCTAGTGTCAGTCCTCCATGGGTGCCAGCAGTTGCTGGCAGCGGGTAACATAAAGTGGGAAGACCCCCTGATGCTGTTAGCACGTTTCCCTGAACAAGTCAGTCAAATTGCCCTCCCATCCAGCAGGACTGTTCAGTGAAGGGTCCCTATAATGGAGTGCTAACACTGGTTGGGCACAAGGATCTGGGCTTTCCTGGGGCACGGATAGACAGATCAAACATGAGAGATCAAGAAAATCTTCCACCACTCTGCTTCACGTGACAGGGAAGCAAAGGGAAAAGCAGCTGTTTGCCTTTTGCTCTCTGCACACTATCTGGTACATTTTCCCCCATCCCACAAAATCACCCTCATCCTCTTCCTCCACCCCCGGCACCAAAATCACTCCATAAGTCGAGGGTGGGAACTGCTGCAGACCTGGCAGGGTTGGTTTGCTCATCGATGGCATCCACGGCACTCTCCACAGAGCTCAGCAGCGACTGGGTCTGGTTCGCAGTCTCCTTCCGCAGGAA
>NW_009920740.1:11170-18691 GCF_000696875.1 Nestor notabilis
GTCCACGTTGCTGCCACTCTCGTACACCTGCCAAGGCAGACAGTGAGCATGGTAAGACCCAGCACCAACCACCCAGCACCACTGGTGGTGCAGCATCCATCCAACATTCCATACACAAGCTGTGTCTCCAACCATAAGGGCCACAGGAGGAATGAGCATGCACTGTCCCACCCCACGGGAAGCATCCTCCAGCACCCATAGGTCACCCAGCATAGAGCCCTCCAGCATCCATCACCCCAGGGACACACTTGTAGAGACTGTGACAGGAAGGAGTGTGGGCAGCAAGGCACATCATTTATTTATCTATAAAGAGAGCAACAAAAAGAGGCCATTACCCAAAGCCCATCATTGCTCACTTCACTGTGATCTTAAGCCTTGCAGGACAGGAGCCAGCAGATGCAGATATGAAAAGTGACCACTACTACTACTACAAAGCTACTCTTTGGAGTAGCTAGTCTTTGGAGTAGCTTTGGATCCCTACTCTGAGAGCTTCAGCATGTTATTTAGTGCCTTAATCCACAGCAGTACAGATGACCCAGTGCTAAAGTAAAAGCAGTTTCGGGACCATTAACATGTCTCTCCCTGGGCAGTTGCCAGATGCAGATGCCTTTAGGCCAGTGGCAGAAAGCTCTGGCAGAGCCCACCAGCTGTGAGACAAGTGCCTCAGAAAGTTTTGACATTAGGTTTTTTTTCTGAAGAAGGAGAAAAGGAAAGTTCTGGCTGATCGGGGCCAAAGGCAGGATGTATTGGGAATGCCTTCATCAGGAGGCAGGCTGCTGCCAGGGAGCTTTGGTGGAAGAGGACAAGCTGTTTGAGCAACAGAAGCTTCTGGGGTAATCCAAACCGTCTCAAGACAGAAAACACTTAATAAAATGTTTAACAGCACAGCTGATCCGCTTAAAGCACCCAGGGCCCCTTCCCCAGCACGGCCTTGCTGTACCCTGCCCATGGCATGGTCCTGCTCCTCCACCTCCTGCCAGCCAACCAGCTAAGGCAGGACACTGGCACAACC
The DNA here is from genome assembly GCF_000696875.1 of Nestor notabilis. Taxonomy (NCBI): domain Eukaryota; kingdom Metazoa; phylum Chordata; class Aves; order Psittaciformes; family Psittacidae; genus Nestor; species Nestor notabilis. The sequence continues at coordinate 12,183 of NW_009920740.1, forward strand.
GGACCAACACTGACATAACCATGCCAACATAGGCCCAACACCATTCCAACACGAGCCCCACTGGTTTGACCCTAGCCAGCTAGGCTACACCAGGTCTGGCTGAAGCTAATCACTTGTCATCAGAGCTAAATAAACTTGTGGTGACAAAAGATGGATTCCTCTAAACTCAAACTTACTAGCATCACTTTTTCCCAGACTCTTCCCAACCCATCAGTGCCTGCTGGGACAGCACATGGCCCAGGCAAAACCCTGCTGAGTAGCCTTACCCTGTGTGGGTCTCCTGGCACAGGACTTCTCCAGGACCTACATCTATTTGGTGCCATGACATGAGGACATATGGTCCCTGCTCCTTGCATGACACTGGCAACCACCACAGTCAGAGGTGAGAAAAGAGTGGTCTCAGCACCACCAGTTATATGACATGCAGCAGCACATGAGTATCTCAAGCTCCCCAGAGCAAATTATTCCTGAATTATGGTGAAGCGATTAATGAGGGTTATTTCCATGGCAACCAGAGCAGCTCTGCAAGAACCCAGAGGACCTTTATCTCCTATATTAAATCATAAAAGAAGAATGAGATGAAGAAAAACACTTCTGGGGAAACTGGCCACAGACCTGATTTCTCACCCCTAATTTGGTAGAGGGGCATGAATTTTTTGGTGGCTTCTTGAGCATCAAACTAGTGCAGCAATTAATGACTTGTCTCTAACAGAAAAAACTTGCTCCTTCCCCCTCACAACCACGGTGTTTCTGGGGGACACACATGATGTGGTGCACATCGTCAGACAGTGATGCTGAATCAAACTGCCATGCAGTGTGCTGTATTCATGATCTCCTGCAGCTGCTTGCTGTAGCACTGTTGTGTGGGAAGACATAAAGGAGGGCAGGGATCGATGCTTTTCATTGCTTTTTCACCAGCACAGCCTGTCCCAGGACACTGGTCAAACAGGGAGAAGACTAGCTCAGGGCACTCCATGGACTACAGTAGATCTGCATGAGGACCAAGCATGGGGATGCTTGTCAGCAGCACACATGGGACCCTGCCACCTTTTGAGCCTTTCTCCAAGCAGGACCATGCTCCCCTCCACAGCCCCAGCACGGTCTAGTGCACTGCACCAGCACTACCATTGTCTGACAGCTGGGTCAGAGTGAGGAAAGCTGACGTCAGTGCACATATCAATGCACACAGTGCAGGACGTGGGGAGAAGGATGTGCATCAGAAGGACGCCTCTGGAGGCTGGCTGCTCTTCCTTGCCTGCTATGGAGTTGCTGCTGGGCTTTTTAGACCAGGATGCTCTTGACACCATGCCAAGCTCAGACATCCCCTGACAAGTCCTGCCCAGTTTTTCCTCACCCTGTGTAGGCCGGCACAGTGATGAACAGGCAGTCTGGGACCACGGATATGGCAGCTGGTGGAGAACAGCACCAGGGCCCTTCTGTGGGAGGCATGGGCACCACCATAAACAGCAACAGAGCCAAGGGAGTGATATGAAAACATTTGATGAGAATTTGGATTGGGTAAAAAATGTGGATGCAGTCAAAATATTCTTGGATAGTTGGGCAATCTCTGCTCTGTCTAGAAAAATACAATTTGTTCAGAACATGCAATATATATTATATATATAATTGTGTGTATTCTTTCTAAGCACCATATTATATATATACTCATATATACCACATCTGAACAAGTCTGTACAGACCATGTATAAAATTCACCGTCAGGGTACCTCACTCTTCATCTTCCTCAGCCAGCACCCTTTGGAAATTGACCCACACCAGGCCAAATCTGTTCCTTCAACCAGGCAATTATTTTATCATTAAGTACACTTCCACTATCCACACTCTGCCTAAGAAGGGTGTATCAAACCGATACATCTCCTTGGCAAAGACATACTGCATTTAGGATCAGAAACAATTTCTTTTGTGGTTCCCATGCCTCCATAGCTGCTTCCCCGCTGCACAAGCCTGCATCCAACCACCAGTCTGCCCCTAATGAAGGCATAAATATATTAACCAGGTGCTCAAACAGGCTCTGATATAATTACAGACTAAGTTTCACACCCAGCTTTGCTCTGACTGCTGTCTCAGAGGAGGGAGGATGTTCACGTGAGCTCAAGACTATGGCCCTCCTCACGGGTTTAATATAGACCTGCAGGCCTCTGGGAGCTGCTGCTGCTGCTAAAGGTGAAGCTGTGTATGCTCCTTAGTGGGTTAGTCCTTTAATTAAGAGTGCAGGTTTTCTGGGACATGATTCACCCAGCCAACCATGGGGTCTGGATGCAAGTGTGGGGCTGGCCAGAGCAGGGGGCTGCACCCATGTCTCCCACTGCTGCTCCAAGTAATTCCCCTTTAACGTCCATTTCCAGCAGGATCCACAACATCACTGCATTGTTGTCCTCTGATAGTCACCCTGACCCCAGGGATGCTCCAATTCCATCAACCAATTTTATATCCATCCCATGCTGTTTATCTTACTCAGCTTCCTTTCCAGAGGTGTGAAGAGTGTACCACCTTTTTTTCCATTTTAATCCATACATCAAATAAATGCAGTAACATGCTGCTATGTACCTCCACTTTTCTGCTGCTCTCCAAGACCCTACAGCCTGTGTCCTGCAAATGCCACCAAACAATTTCCTGATCAACCCTTCCCACACCTTGTGTGAACAGACTGTTCTCCCCAGCATGGGAGCCTGCCTCCTTTGTAAAATCCTGTTTATGAAGGTGCAGGCTATGCTGAGTGCTGCCTCATCACAAGGACTGACTCTGGAGAATAGTTGTGAGAGTTTAATGCACAGTTAAATGCTGGGATTTTATTCCCTAACTGCCTATCATCTTGGTTTAGCTTTAGGAAAAATTATACAGGTGATTCCCATGTTCATTTAAATCAGCTGAACTCCCTACATTGGGATTCGTTGGATGGATGGATGGATGTTGGGTACAAAGCTATGCCAGCCGGTGCAGAGGAATATTGGGGTGTCTGTGAAGATCTGATGTGTTTTGGCAGGCCAGTAAGTCCAATAGCTGGATCTGAAATGTGTGTGCTCAAAAGGCTTTTCAGCAACCCCTCAGGCTTTCCTCTAGCAAATGTCTTACTTGGTGTCACAAAATCAACTCATTAAGAAGACCAGCTCTAAAGGAATCCTTCCCATTGTCTCATTAAAATACTTGTTTGTTTGTCCTAGGGAGATTTAATGAGGTTTGGTCTTACTAATTCCACCCTGAAGAGTTATTTCTTGCTTGTTTTGCTTGAGAAGTTAAAATATTTAAGGAGATAACATAATATTGCTGCTCAGTGAAGCTGCTTTGTGCCAGAAGCTCATGGAAGGGCACATCTCCAAGCCTGCTCTTTTCCATTCAGCTTGTCCATTAGTTCAAGGCTAGAAAGACTTTGCCCAGCTGCCTGGCCTTGATGTCTGCCGTTGCAAATGGGTGGCTGTGTGCATCTGCAGTGAGAAGCAAATGTAAAAGCCCAGTTGAAAGGATGGCCTCAAGATGTCTGCAGGGAATAGCTCTCAGGACAGCCTTGGAAAGCATCACTGTCTGACAAACCAGGGCATGAGCCAGAGACATTGAAAAATGAGAGAAAGAAGGAGTGGGAAAAACGCAACTTGTTTTAGCCACAGGTAACTGTGAAAAATATTGCCCAACGCTGGGTCCTCTGCTGAGTTGGCTGAGATCCAGACCCCAAATCCCACTCCTCTCCTCACATCACAGGCTTTTTATGTGCCTGTCATGTACCTTCCCACACATAGTGGGAGCACACATTGTGGCACAGGCTGTTCAAAGCCCCACCGTAGCTCTTCCAGCTTTCCATTTCCATATGCACCTGCCCCACATCTGCCCAAATTCTGGCACGGATTAATGAAAATACTCTTGGGATGTGTTACCTGTGCAAATCATAGCTCGGATTTTGAGGCCATTGACTGCTTGGACTTGCCAACACCAGTGTCAAACATCGCTTACCAGGCATTGCAGACTGATGCCTAAAACTGGGCTCTCATGGCCAGTGTTCCTGTAGGTATCAAATGACTGAAAAAGATTTTCAGTGTTGTTGACCATCTCAAAGCTTCTTTATTGGCATTTTTAAAGGTCACTATTTAGCTCGTTAAGGCTACAGGATGTAAAATATAAATGAGTCTGGCCACCCATGCACAAAAGAGACATTCCTCTGCTCCTGACCCCAATCCCACACCTTCCCCCTTTGCCTTGCTGCATTACAGGCTGCCCAGTGAGGCTTTCCAGCACTGGTCTTCAGTGAGATTGGCCAAACTAGCTGACATTTACCAAGTCTGGGGACATAGATGGCTTCTCCAATTTTTATTAACTCCAACCATGGCCAAAGCATGCCCACAGAGTGATGGCTCCAAACTGAGGAGGCTTTTCAAACAGAAACCAAAGCCAATTCTGTTTCACCCACACTTTTCCTCCACTTTAAAAAAGAAAAACAACAAAATATTGCATTGCCATGAAAGACTCCTGACAAACCTCATCCCAAGATGATGGAGAGTTTATCTTCCACCTACTCTCCCCTTTAAAAACCAGGCATGTGTTGCACTGTAACCTCTGAGTGGCTGATTTAAATGCATGGCTCATAATTGCCTGTTTCCTTCCAAGAGATATTTTCTTACAATTAGAATAAAACTCAGACCTGCCTTTCGCTCCTTTCCCTCCCCTCCCGACTCTAAATCCCTTCAAAAGCAGAGACCCAAAACTGATTGCTTCGCACATAATCAGTAGAAGAAACCTGAGGAGAACAGACACTTAGATAGTTGATAAATGAAAGCATTAACATATGAAAGACCCTCAGCCTTCCTGAAACAGCTCTAAAAAACCAAATGAGACACCTGTTCAGATAAAAAAACATGTCAATGGCCTTACACAGGGTTTAGAAGTCTTTTGCTGTAAAATCATCCTTTTATAAAACTCGGTGTTTGACCCTTCTCAGCTCATGTTTGCCTCATCTGGTCCTGAATTTCTTCTGCCACAGACCCTTCCCAAGCAATTTATCACAGGACTTCCCTTTTCTCATTATTAGAAAATCTCCTTGCTGCAATATAAACCCATCATTTCTTGTTGCTGCCACATGGATGTGAAGAGCAGGTAACTGTTGGCCCATGCATGCAGTATACAGCACAACCCCTAAGGATACCTATGGATGAGGCATGTGGCACTTTTGCACCCTGTTCATTTACTTAGCAGACAAAGAACAGACTTGGAAATGATGCAAACACCCTACTTCTGACCCCCTAGCTATGACTGGCCTTTCCCTTCACACAAATTCCTAATTAGTTGTATTTAGTATCCACAAGACAGTAAATTAATACATATTTTTATTTCGTTTTCCAAGGAAAGTACAGATTTTGTTTTCCAAACAGGTCCTCCCCAAAATACCCTGGAGATGTAATGATGTGGGATGATCATCTGCTGAAGGATCAGCCTGGTTGTGCCAGCTGGTTATGTGTTGACTTTGTCCCTGCCTTTCATTTTGGTGGCTCCTTCAAAGCTGCTCTAGGGCTGTTTGGCAAGATCACAGCACTGATGTCTGGTGGATTTATTCCTTTCACCACACTATTTATCTAATGCCAGGAGCGACAGCCTTAAAATGAGAGGAAGGAGGAAGAAAACCGTGTCCTACAGAGGGTCCATGAGAGCTGGAGCCTGGGCAGCATGAGCAGGATTTCCAAAGAATCATAGAATCTTAAGGAAAGGACCCTAAGTTCATCTAGTTCCAACCCCCTGCCATAGGCAGGGACACCACACACTAAACTATGTTGCCCAAGGCTCTGCCCAACCTGGCCTTGAACACTGCCAGCGGTGGAGCATTCACAACTTCTTCAGGCAACCCATTCCAGTGCCTCACCACCCTCACTGTAAAGAACTTCTTCCTTATATCTAACCTAAACTTCTCCTGTTTAAGCTTAAACCCATCACCCCTTGTCCTATCACTGATGAAGAGTCCCTCTCCAGCATCCTTGTAGGCCCCCTTCAAATACTGGAAGGCTGCTATGAGGTCTCCACGCAGCTTCTAATCTCCAGGCTGAACAGCCCCAACTTTCTCAGCCTGTCTTCATATGGGCCCCAAACTTGCCCGGCCGGTCTTCATATGGGAGGTGCTCCAGCCCCTGGTCATCCTGAAGGCTTCCTCTGGACTTGCTCCAACAGCAACATGTCCTTCTTATGTTGAAGACACCAGAACTGCACACAGTGCTCCAAGAAGACACTCTTCCTTCTCAGGGCAAGAGAAGGGACATGAATTTTGCAGTGACAGACAAGCAGATGAGCAGTGAATAAACATCTTCAACAAAAAATAAGTTCCAAGAGAAACCTTCTTAAGATTCATCTCCCTGGCAGCCCCACTGTGCTCCTGGAAGTCTGGCAGCCCAGCTGGATCTCATGCACAGCCCCGTAGGGCTGGCAAGGAAATGGCTCTGGATGGCATCACACAGAGAACTGGCTTTCTGGGATGGAGGCTGAAGAGAAAAGGTGGGGGAAATTCAGTTCTTGCTGAA
>NW_009920740.1:18857-25410 GCF_000696875.1 Nestor notabilis
AGTAGCACTTTTTTGCTTTAATTTGCAGTGCAATATTTTCTTAAAGTCAGAGAAGATTTGCAGAAATACTTTCTGAGAAGCTAAACAAATCATAGAATCATAGAATGGTCTGGGTTGGAAAGGACCTTAAGATTATCTAGTTCCAACTCCCTTGCCATGGGCAGTGACGCCTCACCCTAGACCATGTCACCCAATGCTCTGTCCAACCTGGCCTTGAATACTGCCAGGGATGGAGCATTTACCATTTATTTAAATATGCCTTGTTTCCTTTTAGATTATTCTTTAACTATAAAGTTCCATAACTTTTCACAAATCTGCATCATTTTTTTTGCTATAGAATTTGATACTGAAATTGTTCAGAAATGTATCATTCAGAAATGTATCATTCAAAAGATATGGAAAGATGACTCACCCGTTACCAATTCACCGCCCCGATGCCACTCCTTTCTTTTTTAATCCAAAACCATTCACCATGAATACATCTTTAACTGCCTTGTAGGAGTGTTTCAAAGCTGGTGCTTCATCATAATATCACCCATCCAAGAAAGGGGAAAAAAGCAGTTAATAATCCCTTAAACAACTTCCTCCCCATTGGGGCAGATTGCTGTGCTGCAAGGGTGAGAATGGACAATGCTCTGAGCCCCCTAGAAAAGGCAAACTGGCCATTTCAGCAAACATCCTCATCCCTAAAGAAGAGCCAAATGCTTCCAAGGGGGAAGATGACAAGACGTGCAGAATCTCCCAGCAGCCAGCCAGGTACAAAGTACCAGGAGATAAGCTGTCAGCCTCCTGACACAGCAAATTGCTGCTCCAGAAGCCTCAGAGACCTTGATATGAACATCAACTTTGTTCAGCAGAGCAGGAGAAAACCTGCTCAAATTAAATGAAAGGATGAGATAAAGGATTAGCTGGAGGGTGGGAGGAAAAGATAACTTTCAAGAATTAATTCTACAGAATATTTTATCTTGAGGTGTCATCATTCAAAAGAGAGCAGTATCATATTTGGTAAGCTTAATTTTTGCAGGTAACAATGCAAATGACAGCACTCTATATTGCTGTTCTGGACTGTGCTATAAAACAAGAAAAAAGCCATCTGTCATTTTTAGCATCCAAGACTGGTGGATGCTCAAACAAGCACTCCCTTGCAGTGTGCTGCTAGTGGCTGAGAGCTGGAGGAGACCCATGGCCATGCTGGCACTAGCAGCAGGGAGGGGAAGTCTGCAGCTCCCACTGAGCTCAGCATCTCCTGTTCACTGTGATGACATGCCATAAGGCAGAGATAAGAGGGGTGAATTGCAGCAGGAACAACTTAACTCACAAAAATAACGTATGCAGACCTACTCACCCGTATGTATATACTTCTGAGCTCCCTAGTGCTGCTGGAGCATCAGCAGCTGGCATTGAAGGTCAGTACACTCACTTTTCCCTTTATGATTTACATATTCTGTCATCTAAATAATATTTTCCAGGAAAATGTGTTTGCAGCTGGTTTGGGTACAGCGCCTGTCCATAAGACACATGTGCTATTTGAGACTCTGATATAAAAAGGCTCTCAGAGAACTGTAATGTGTCCCTACTTGGTCATATTTCCACTCCAGGTTCATTAAATGAGATTAAAAGGACTTCAGCAAGCGATAAACTGGCAATGGAGCTGGCAGCAAGCAAATAAGCAGTAGAACACTGTTCCACATCTCCTTTCACTCCCAGGACTGAAGGTGATGCTGAACATCAAGCAGAGGGAGGTCCACGGCCACCTGCAAGTCTTCAAGCCATCCCTCCTGCTGCCTCTCAGTCCTCCCTGAAGCCAATCTCCAAATCCCTCTAAATTTGTGAGCACCCCCTCCCCTGCTCTGCTCACCCCATTCCTGGCTCTTGATAATGCAGAGCACTGCAGCCTTTCACCACACTGTGTTCACGAGCATCAGAGAGATCAGCTCCGTTTCATTCCAGTATATGCATATGGGCTGTTGCAATTTCAGCTCCGATTTTGGGCAGTTTTACTTTCCAAGCGGAGAGAGGGCATATGCCAAGGACAGTCACCAGCACTTCCTGGACCCATTTGGTGCCCAACAGGAGCATCCCCAGGAAGGAATGATTTGACCTTAAAACTGAGCTGCTTCATCTTTGAGGGCATTCCTCACACAGCATTTTTGGCACTTATTTGAAGCTTGCTCTTACAGTTTGCCTCACCACTAAATGTCAGCCTTGCTAATGTTTCTGTGCCCAGTACTGCAAAAAGTAGGGAGCAGGAGCAACCCCAGCAAGGCAGTGGAAGCCATACCCAGCAGGAACGGGGCTAGTTGGGCCTTCTGGGTTCAGAAACCCACAAAACTGTTTTTTTAACCAATCCAAAGCACATTTCCCAGGGTGTCTGGGTGACGGTGATGTTCAGTGCAAACCATCCCCTCAGTGCTGTCCCCCCGGCTCCCCAGGCACTGCCCTCGAGGCTGGCAGGGATGGTGGAGGCATCGAGTGGGTAGCCTGAGGCAGGGGGCCAGTAACCAAATAGGAGGGACAGCATTCACCTGGCTTCCATCCCCCAGCTACCACCATGCCCCACACAACCTTCAACACCAGACATACAAACCACATACTTAGCGATCACATTGGATTTGGTACCTGCTGACTGCACTACAGACCAGTAAATGATTACTGTGTAAGAACATCTCCCGCCATCAGCTTTTTTTAGATCCTGAAGGTTCATTTCCTTTCTCTCCAATTTAACTTTCATCACTGGCAGTCATTTCAACACAGCATGGACAGCTTCGTATTGGAAAATAATTACAATGACAGATTTTGTTTTGCTGTATGAGACCTTCCACTACCGAATCTAATTACTGCTGATACTTTATGAGCTCCTCCAGCATGAGATAATTGCTGCTTTCTCTTTTTATGAGTAAGAAATAAGCAGTGGCCTTTTAAGGTGAGAAATATAAACAGCAATTAAACACCATGGCTATCCAGTCCCTCTTGTCAGCAGGCACCTCTCATCAGTAAGCTAATACAGAAGGAGGTTAGGCTTCATGTATTGTATGCATTGAATACTTCTTTAATGGGAGGGAAAGGAAGGGAATAAGGAACACTCTGAAATGGTCAATACTTTTCTCCAGCTGATGAAATGCTAATTTTAATATGGAAAAGCAGGAGCATTTTGCAAACAAATAAGTTTATTCACAAGCCTCAGTGCTCAGCATCAGCACCAAGCCCTTTGCAGGACCTGGCTTTGGGGAAAAGCTGCAGAGACAGCAACAGGCTTGAGCATCAAGCATGGGTGGGCACAAAAACATACTTGGCTCCTAATAACCTGCTGCTTCAGCAGTCTTTTCCCTGACCCAGAGTTTCTAAAAATATGTTTATATGTGTGTCTCCCTTAAACATCCTGACACCAGCACAGGCCCTTGGTTACAGTGTTCACATGTGGAAGAGATGGAGCACAAGGAGACCTTTATGGAGAGACCCGTCAGAGAAGAGGGAGCTCACACCGGCTTTTGCATTATAAGATTGTATTGGTTTGGATCCCCAGAAGCCACCTTCTAACCTTGAAACACTCTGTTTTGGCAATCCAGACACAAAAACCAGAAAGTCCAGTAAATAAATCCATTTTTTTTTTTTTTTTTTTTAGGAAAACATAATGAAAGTATCTCCCATCTCAAGAAAAAAACACTAATGGTTTACACTCGGGAAGAGCATCTGACGCTGCCTGGAAGCCTGTCTTACCTGAATGCTGGAGATGAGTTACACTCCCACCTAAAACAGCTTACTTTCAGGTTTTGGGGTGTTGCTTTTTCTTTTTCATTTCAATTCTTTACTTGAACAAAGCCCCTGGGTTTGAATAATTCATTGATGAGTTCCAGTTGTTCACAAAATCACAGCAGGGTGTGATGTTTTTCATTAAATACTTTTGTAGGCTCCTCTCTGTGAAGGAGTCTTGCTCCATTTGCTCACTTGCAAAAACTGTGCAGATGGTGAAGAGCAGCACACCCCATGGGCTGATAAAACAGGGGTGATGAGGGCATGCTGGGGCGGCTTTAGCTATCTAGAAGGGAAATGTCTGCATTTGAGATGAAGAATCATAGACTCATAGAATTGTTTAGGTTTTGAAGGGACCTTAAAGCTCATCTAGTTCCAACACCCAGCCACAGGCAGGGACACCTTCTGCTAGACCAGGCTGCTCAAAGCCCCGTCCAACCTGGCCTTGAGTCCCAAAAAGGAGGAAGAAGGGATCATGAATAACTATCCCAGTCCTGCTTCAGATTTTTTAATGCAAAGTAATATCCACACACCCAGATAACTGATTTATAAACTGGGAATAAGCTGCCTTCCACTTGTAAATTACTGGGAGAAATTAGTCATATATATTAACCTCACATTCAAAAAGCAGTGGTAGAAGACATCACAAATAGCAAGTTGGAATGAACTACAGAGATATCTACTATCATGTTAACATGTACTTAAAACACATACTTGGCAAATTTGACTGCCAGAAAATTTGCTAGTAATGAATATAAATGAGGACGAAGAGACTCAGCAACTTCGAAAAAATTAACTATTACTGTTGTCCTGATTTTTTTTTACCCTTTCACAATATTGATTAAAAAATCACGAACACTTCAGACAGGTCAATGCTTGGCCAAAGACTATTGCCTTTAGTTTATTATGGCAAGACATCAACATGTGAAATATGTGGCTTCACTTTCCATGCTGCCCTCCTCACAAACAGTAAAAAGGACAGATTTCAATCAAGAAAATCAGACTCTTTCCTCAGCAACTAAGGGACAGAAATTTGCTGCTTCCCATTCTAAATCCTAAAACTTCTTATTTTTACACATCTTTAATATGGAGTAATTTGAGTTTCAAAGATAAATTAGATTCAAAGATAAATGGAAGGGAGATTTTAATTTGGATTACTCAGAGGGCTGGAGTGAATTCGAAAGTCCTTATAGGTTCTTGGAAAAGCAAAACCTTCCTCCTTGGCTTCACATTACTGCTCATCAGTGAAGAGGAAGACTACTTTTCTCTCATCATAGCACAAAAGAATGATGCAATTATGATTGAAGGTAAAAGTGGGAGAAGGACTTATTATCTTGAGGTAATAAAATCACTGATACAGCCCAGTTACTTTACTAAGTAGCATGAAAAGAACAGGAAAATGGTTTCAAAGGAACCAGAGCTCTATAAACACTTCTTTCCTCCTGGTAAGACACCAAACAAATGGTGCACCTCTCAGCAGGATGTTTATCTGGTACATCAGCTTACATTTTTCTAGGTATTCGTAAATAAACTTTGATATTCTTACTGATCAGAGTCACTGTCTAGCAGTCCATTATTAACAGTATCATTAAGGTGCATGGTGGATTCCTTAAGAAGCTAGGGGTGCTCTGCACAAGTACAATAGGACATTATGTCTCAGGTTTGGTGCTTGCATTATTCCCCAGTAGTCCCCCACACAGCCCTCTAGTTTCTAACACAGCAGCTGTGCACATGAACAACGGTATTTCTGGAGCTCAGAACACCTTCCAACGTGGAAGCTGTATTTAGTTGCAGCTCTACAACATGAAGTTTCCAAAAGAACTCCCAGTGATGCTAACAAGAACTCACACATCCAAAATCCCACTCGAGAGACCCACAGGCTGTGTTGTCTGAACACAACTGCAGCACTTTGGTGCTTCAGCCAACACAGAGCCATGGCACAGCCACGACCGCCTGTCAGACATAGGAAAGGTGCTGAGAAGGTATGGTGCTCTGCCACAAAGCCTCCATACCACCATTTAATGCACATGACATTGGCACTTTGGTTCACAATCTGGCCAAGATTTTCAAGAATCATCCTCTTAACACAAAAAAAATCCACTGTTGTCATGTTGCTGTGATGATCCACTTACCACACAACTGAAACAGCATGAGGAGACAACACTGCTGAACAGGATGAAGACCTTCAGATTTAGATGCTCTGTTAAAGTAACATTGGCACCATCACTCTGAGCGTGTAGAAGACAAGGCACAGTAAGGAGGACTCACCCGTTTGGTGTAGTCCATTGCCTTCAGGATGGAGAGGTTCAGCATCTCCAGTGAAGCCAGAACATCTTCGTAGTCTCCCATATGGTCAGCAAAATAGTCTGGGAAAACCAAGAAGGACATGATGGGAACTGCTGGTGTAACTTAATGCTTCAAGACTACAGCAAGTTCTATTTATTTGTGGAAAGAAAAATATGTAAGGGTTGTTTCACGTACATTTTTTATAATATGTATCCTGAGCCAAAGTCACAACTTGTCCAGCAGGGAATTTTGAGAGCATTGTAAAATAGAGATGTAAGGCACAGTAGCTCCAATGGAAAATAACTAATGAGGTGCTCTATTTCCATGCCCACTTCTGCATTTGACTGTGACTTGTCTCTCTCCCTCCTACTGCCAACATGAAGGGAGAAGTCTCAAAAGAAATCCCCTTTCCATTCCCTTAAGAGTTTTCACCACTCTAAGCATCACAATACCTGCAGGTTCACCCCAATTTATATGAGCTGAGACTAGCCTTACATCTTTCCCTTCATTACCATCC
>NW_009920740.1:25441-29183 GCF_000696875.1 Nestor notabilis
CTCACGACCACAGGTTGCACAGGCTTCTGAAAGCAAAATACACCTTGAAAGGAAAAGAACGGAGCTGCAAGCTGGGCCCAAAAGCACGTGTTTTCCATGGAGAGGGAGTCCACACTTTCTCCCTGCCTTCCTCATCCTGTGGGAAGGGTGATCTGTGCCAGACTGCTATGCAGTGGCTGGACTCTCTTCACTGATATAAAATACAGCCAAAATCAGTTTGTTCCCATGCAGTCAGTGGCTCCATGACATATAAGAGCCCTGGTGTGGTTTTGTGCTTGAGCTATGGACTCCTGAAATTCACTGTTTACAATGGAAACAGGCAGAAGCGAACCACAGCAGCGAGGTTTGCAGTGAGTTTGCAGCGAGTTTGCAGCACACGTGTGAAGTTACCCAGTTTCTGGGTGACTAAAAGCTGTTCCTTAAAAGCCACTGGCACTATTCTTAGTGCTAAGACATGAAGCTTCACACCCAGGTGACATCTCTGCAGAATGTAACAAGATATAAACTTCAGGAAACAACCCCACTAATTAGGTTCTCTTGGCTTAATTAGAAGTGCCTATAGCTATTTACAGCCTGAGAACATATCAAAGGGGAAGAAGATTTTGGCAGAAATCGGAATGTCACAGCATGATTGACAGCAGCTGTTTGCTGTTCCAGAATAAGCCAAAAAACTTATTCTCACTGGAGTGTGTTTGTGTTATTACCTTAATTGGGAAAGAAAAACTGAGCAGATAAAGAGCAGGTAAAGACTTTTTGTAAGTCCTGAAACAAAAAGCTGGAGTGCGCTTTTCAGAAAGAATGAGCTGCTGTGGGTAGAGAACAGCCTTCAAGATTGCCCAAGGACCTGGGAGGACAACAGTATTGACTTAACCAAAGTATTCAGTTCTACTCTTTTAGCCATATTTATCCACATGAACACCTGAGATCAGCTCTTCCTATCCTACATGATTCTTGCTCCTACAAGTCTGCAGCGAGCAATGGGATCGATGCTAAAGAGATGAGCATCACTGCGACCCAGGGCTGGTGTGGGAGAAGCAAAGCCATCACCCACTGCCCTAGATGTCTGCAACAGGGTGATGTGCATCTCCTGTTTGCAAAGTACACCTAAATTCACTAGACAGCTTGTACCATTGCCTGCTTGGACCATTGCCTTTCAGTTCCACTTAAACTGAAAGGTGGCAGGTACAATTTGGTAGCTGTACTCACATCTCCTGAACGTATTAAGAGCTCCCAGCTCTGACTCAGAGTTCCTCTGAGAGATATACAACCATGTTAATTCAGTCTAGGTGCTGGTGGTTGTTGCAGAACTTGATAAGATGCTACCTGATATGGATTAAACCATATCAAATTTCTCATCTAAGCTGTAGGGTCAAAAAATCCCTTTTAAAATGCCTTCATCATCTTACAACACACGGACTGTTTCAAGAGAGACCACAGTTTTCATTTAGCCAAAATGAAGTTCCATCTTTAAACTAATACCTAGAAGAGTAGTGAGTAAATAAGAAATTGCAGGCAAGGGCAGGTATTCAGCAGATAACAGATCCAGGCAGGATCTCATGCTGATCAGTCCTTCCTCTGGCTTCCTGAGGGAGGTGATGGGTTTATCTCCATCCTTTCCTGGCAACTTGATCCCCAGGAAAGGCAGGAAGGTGGGTGAAAGCTGTGATTGTCTGATTTTGTCAAACTGATGGAGAACGCACAGTGGGGTCAAACAACAACTTTACTATCCCTGTACTTCCTGGCAAAGTTGATGGTACAAGCTGCTGGCTTTTGATTTCTTGGATCAGCTGGCAAGGAGACCTAACATGATGAGAAACGAGTGTGGGAACAAGCCCATCATATCATCAACAAACCAAAAGGATTTTATGAAAGGCTTAATTTTTACACACTAAAGCAAGAATAAGTGGGGATAACCAGCTCAAAGGTGTTGCCTTTGCTGCAGTCTTGAATGCTTAAAACCCTGTGGGGTGCTGCAGCAAGAAAGGCAAGGGCTACACTGGGAGAAGAGAAACCCGAGGCAATGTCTTGGTGCAGGCAGACCTGCAGATGGATCGAGAACTCTTAGAAGTATCAGGAATAATGAGTAACTGCCTGGGGGTGGCACAAGCACCCCAGCAAGCACCTTTCTGGCTGTGCAACCTGCTCTCAGCCAGACCCCTGAAGGCTGGAATTAGTGGCAAAGTGATGAAGGTAAATGGTGAAGACCTGCCAAGGTGGCTTTAAACGTTCTTCTGCATCCTGGCATAGGAAGTGAGGAGGAAAGATAGATGAGCTTTCTGCAAGCCCACAGACCTCTGACTCCCCATGTCCTCCCAAAAAGATGGAGCACAGGAAACATTTCCCAATATCAAGTATCCATGGAAAAATACACCCGAGTGAGCAGCAGGAGCTCTGTGCACAAGTCACCTCCCACGGAGGCAAAGCCTTTCAGAAATCCCAGCAGGAAATATTCCCTTTCTGGTCAAGGTGTGGGACAAAACATTATCAGAGATTTTCTTTTCAGCCTTTAATTTCTGGAAGCTGAGGGAGGTGCAGCAGAGGCGGTGTACACCTTAGGCAGCCTGTGGGAAACACAAAGGTTTGCCTAAGGAGAAACGCACTGTGGGTATTGCAGAGCGATACTGGTTTATTGAACTTCAGAGTGAGCTGGAAGCCATGACATTGCCAGAAATTAAATGCCATCTTGTTATTGAACAAGAGCCAGATGCTCCCTCAGCTCTGACCCCATTTATGTTGCAAGAAAATGAAGAAAAGGTTTGCCAATGTTTCTGTGGAATAAGGGGCAAAGCAGCAGGAGAGCCGAGACCCTCCATGTGCACAGCCACCAAGGCATCATCAGCTTTGTAATGGGCCTCATGCATCCTTTGACAGTACACAAGCACATAATGATTGCTTTGGCCCCAAGAGAGGGACCGCACTCACCACACAGCTCCTTTGTGTCCACGTTGCTGGAAGAGGGGAAGGACAAAGCAGGGGAGGAAGCAGGAAAAAAAGAGAGAAAGGCAATTTTAGTGCAAAAAGACAGATGAAGGCTACAGTTAGGATTTCTGCAGGCTTAACCCCAGATACCAATCTGCAATGTCACTCATACCCTCAGCATCCCTCCAGGCACTAGTGGGGACAGCCTACGGAGCCTGCAATGGTTGGTGCCACTCATGGCACACATGCACCTCTGCATCTTCAGCATCTGTGCAGCTAGGACAGGTTCACACATTATTTTGGATATACGTTAGGCAGAAATGAGGATTTGTACCTATGGGGGACCCAGCATACCCTACAGCAACTCCTCTCCCCTCCTCCTAAATATCCACACTCAACAATACCCCAGTGAGGCACCCAATGTGGCACAAGAATGTATTTTGTTCCCATTTGCTCAGAATAAAAACTTGCAAGATTTACTTTTCTAGATGGATCAGTTCTGGGCTGTGTGCAGTTCCCAGCCAGGATTCCCTCTGACAAAACAGTACAATTACTTCTTAATACATGAACATTTAGTTTATATAACAACATAGAACATGTTTATATAATAACAGACAACCTGCTTGGGAAATAAAGATACCTGCTAATATCTTTGTGCCTCAGATTCCAACACAATTATTAGTGCTGTTCAAGCATTGCAATAATCTCTTAATAGAATTATATTTTAATTATATTTCAATCCATTTATGTCCTAGAAAGGTATTTCTTTAACTAAACTCATCCCTGCTCTGTCTGACCTGTCAACATAAGTGGATTAGGGAAA
>NW_009920740.1:29214-39289 GCF_000696875.1 Nestor notabilis
CTGCTTTTATTAGCCCATCCTCCCACAGCTCTATCCCGGGCACTGAAATCCTCCTAACTGTTTGCCCATGCCCTGACCAACAGGTCTGCTCCCAGCCCACAGGACCTGGGCTCCTTCTTATCCGCATGACCTGACACTTTCACTTGCTTCTGGCCCTCTCCTGGGATAAGATAATCTTCTGAAGGGATGATGCATGATGGAAAAGCATTAATTTGGGATTGCTCTTCACTACCGACGGCGACCCTTGAACCCCATCATCAGGATTGATGACACAAAGCCAGTGCCTTTGCCACAAGCTGAAGTACCCAGGAAAACCTCATTTCTGCTGAAATTTTTTGCTGTCTTCTGCAGCAAGGCTCAGACTCCATGTGAGCACAGCAGCCTCACCAGGCTGTGTGTAGCAGCAGGACACAGGGGCACAGGCTGCATTTCCCACTCCAACAGTGTTTTCAAGAGAGCTTCTGTTTCAGCAGAGAGACTAATATAGGACACTTTTTCTTTCTATTTAGGCTCTGCCTGAGAAGATGGAAATTCCTATAGCTTGGGGACCCCACTGGCCTCTCACTACGTGCATTTCATCCCCTAAGCGCATTAGCCAGGTGCACTACAGCTAAGAGAAGCAGTGTGCACTGGTGACGTCTGAGGAGGAAATTCCCCAAACTCAGTGACACCCATGCTTAGGCTCTCCCCAGAAGCAGAATGCCAGGTGATGGCACTGGGGACCCTTCCACCACTGCTCCTGAGCTGTGGGACCTCCTGGGTGCTGGAGGCAAACACAAACATCTTGATCCCATCAGATGCTGGCTGCCAGAAAGGTGCCTCCCGACCCATCTCATGCTGAAAAGCACATTACTGGATCACACGCCCTCATTCCCAATTCCACTGAATATGCAGATCCAAAACACTACCCAAATGAGGCAACACCTGACAGGATAGTCCACAGTATTTTGGCAGCTTGTGATTGCTAACACAGAGCCTTAGCAATCCACAGGCAGAGAAAATTCAGAAGATGCATTCCAGCACTGGCATGCATCCCATGCCTGACCAAGGATCATGGTCGGTTTTTTATCCAAGCTCTCTCCAGTCCAGAGCCTAGGAAGTCATCTGGTACTCTCAGACACATAGACAGGAGTCATTCTTACAACAGCATCCCCAACAAAGTGCTTAAATAATATTGTTCAGAAACCAGTTTGTGTTTATAAGCACCTAGTGAAGTGGTTATGGGTTTGCAGCTAGGGCATGCTACTGGGAAAAAAAATATTTATTCTTGTTTTCCACATTGCTTTGCATTGTAGTAAGTGATCTGCTGCTGCCAAAAAAAGTCTTTTATTTCCTCACATCCTGCCATCATATCCTTCAACTTAATTGTGCTTGAATGTTACTTGGCTGAGAAGTTGCTTCTAATTTTAAGCTATCTTGTAGTAAGACTAAGCCTAATTAAAGAAATTACTGACATCATAACCTGACTTATTAAAAAAATACGATAATGTTCAGATGGAAATGTGTAAGGAGAAATCAATGGGTACTTGAACACAACCCAGGGCATTTCCGATGATGCTTCCATCCCATGGGAGTGTGCCCACTGGGAGCATCACTGACATACAGCCACAGCCCCATCAGTGTTACAGGGGGTTTTGTTGCCCAGCATGGGCACAGCACAGGAGAACACACGATGCAATGGATGTGCAACACCCAGCTACAAAACTGTCTACAAGCTGCTCTGGTAGCTTAATGGAACTAACCACCCTATGGGTGATGCGAGTAAGATGTTATGATGCAGATATTCAGTATATGGGTTTCAAGCCTGGTAAAACAGGCGATGGCAGCTCCTCACAAACACCCTCACAGTCCCTAACACTTCATCCCAGGACCACCCTTCAGAGCAGTCACATATCAAAAAGCCCTTTAACAGGAAAAGATTTAGGTGAATATTAGTCACCAATCTTTTTTTTTTAGTTCATTAGTTCATTCAATTATTCAGTGTTCCAATAAGCCACAGTAAACTAAAAAGAAAAATCATGACAAGTTGTTCTCATTTTTTCAGAAAAACAGTAATTAAAAAAAAATAAAAATCTTTCAGCTACCAAAACACTTGGCTGTGAATTAACTTTTAAGCTTTCTTACATTACTAATGTGACTAATTAAAGAACTTATTGAAGACATAACCCAACTAAGCAAATTATAATAATGTTCAAGTGGAATTTTAAATAAAGAAATCATAAAGACTTCTGTCTTACGTAGTTTTTTCTGTATAGTAGAACCCACATCTATCTGATCTCTTTCCAAAACAGAAGTCTTTCTTTCAAAGCAGAAAAAAATTAAGAAAATGCAAGTCTTTTCAGTGTCAGGCTTTTTTCTCTGTTTTCTAACCATGGAAACTATAACGTGGAGCAGCAACGACCTTGCATTCCCCATCTTGCTGGGGATGTGCACCCTTTGAGATTACTTTTCAAGGCAAAGATATACTTTTGGATCTCCCGAAGTATGTATTTGCCACTTGGGACCTAATTTCTCTGACAGAAATAGGAAGCAAACACAAGAGCTCAGCTTTCAACCTACACCACCTTCTAAAAAACAGACCCCAAGACATAAATCAATTTGGTCACCAAAAGGACTGTTTCTTGCTCACCACCCACCACCATTTAAATACACTGAGGTAATTTGACCAGATAAGCATACTGGAAATAGGGAAATCATTTTCCCTGCTGGTTCACATTAAATTATTCCAAAGAAAAAGAAAAGTTCTCCAAGCGTGATACTCCTCCCTTGGATGTGGGAGTATAAAGAGCAACAACCACACTGTGAGAGCATCTCCTCAGTGGGCTTAATTAAGAGCATTTGCCCAGGGAGTAATTACTGCTGCACGACCAGCAAGAGCAAGAGGCTGCCCAAAGTAATCACTGTGCCTCCTGCCCACTCCAGAGCGAAATACATTCCCCTCCCCCCAAAAGCCCCACCCAACATTAAAACACAGTTTAATGAGCGCCTGAGCTAATGAGGATCCCTGCGAAGTCAAAGCTTTGCCTCGCTGCATCCCTGATTGCAGATTATCCAGCCGATGGGCTTTCACCAGCATTGTCCATGCACTTTCTGCTGGTTTTCCACGGGCTCAAGGCACCGACAAGCTTTTTTACTTCTCTACCTGCCTTTCTTGAAACATGTTGCCATCTTTGAGACTTTATCCCAGGCAGGAACAGACGGTGAAATTCCCTTCTGGGGTTCCACTCAACTAAGGGAAAGGTGTCCATGCGGCACAATCAGAAACATAATGGGAATTCAGAAGTTGCAAATACATCAAACTGTCATCTTCACAGCATATTTCTCATTCAAATAGCTGCTTGGATGTGCTGCTCAAATGCCACTCAAGATCTGATCAGCTTCTGCTGAAGATAACAACCCTTTTACTTGGCCATATGAAAGGTTTGCATCAGAAGCCACACAGCTTAGTTGCTTCACCAGCACAGAAAATGGAGGTTTTCCTGAAATCACGTTCTACTTTTATTTCCCCTTCTATTCACAGCTTTGGGTTTGCTACAAATGAACATGGAAATAAACTATTCTCTAGCGTTAGCCACCTGCAAAACTCATTTTCATTTAGGAAAGACTAAAAAACAACATGTGCAGCTGGGAAGTACTATTATTTCTGATGATATACCTTTTAGTACCAGCAGTAAGACTGCTGTGTTATCTCAACATCTCAAAAGTGGAAAATGTATATCCAGATGCCTACTAAGGGGTCACAGATGGTCACTCTTGATCATTAGTTTGTAACTCAAAGAAAAATTTTTACACAAACCACAGAGTGATGGAAATTATTCCAGGCAGAGCAAGAACAATAGCAAGTACTGGATGCCAGCCAGAGGCAGAGTAACTTTTCATTCTAAAGAACAAAGCAACTTTCCAAGCCCAGCATCATGCTCTCCTGGATAACCCTGCTAAAGCCTTCCCGACACCTACCCAGGTACCTCCTTCACCTGCCCACTCACTTTAAAAAAAAAAGCCAACACAACAACAAAACCCAAAAAAAACATTTTTACCATATGATAAAAGACTTCAAAAATCTAAGGTGCTAGATGCAAAGAAATAGCATAAACCATATGCCACGGCTGTCCATGGCCAGCCAGCTGCAGCTTCAAATGATATAGACAAGTATTCATAAGACAAATGACATAGACAAGTACTCAGTTTGGGCTTTGATATCTTTAGCCGTGGCAAGCTGGCAGTCAGGGCTCTGGTCCCTAGTGGCAGGAACAAAACTCACAAAAATGATGCAAAGGGACTATTAAACTTGCTAAACAGCATCTCTGAAGTCCAAAACCATTGAATCTGAGGCATGGATATAGCAGACAAAAGGATCCCAGCCTCCCATGACCCTGTCTCGACTGCTGGTCTTTTCCTACAGGATACATCCCCACCTCTTCTGGCAGTTCCCCTTACCTCTGCTACAGTTTCACACTCATCAGAATCCCTGGGGAATGGCTTTTGGTGTGCACTTTCCTGGGTTTGGAAAAGGGAAAACTCTTCTGCAATGACAGATCACACTCTCCCAGGGGCCCCCAGAAGCATCCCTGCCAGCCTCCATGGACCATGTACCCCATTCCCTAACTCATGGCTGCGCACAGGGTGTAAGGCAAGATGAAGACAAGGCCCATATACCCATGCTGGAGCTTGGTTTGGCCGTAACCCTGCCAACATCAATATTCCTGCTTTGGCTTGTGCAGCTGATAAAACCATCATGAGCACTTTGTCAGTCGGAGGATTAAACATCCCTTCTTTTTAACAGGCTTTCTGCAACACAGCTCTCAGTTTCTGTTTCCTTACAGGGAATCAATATCTACCATAAAGACCATTACTCCAGTACACATTATTTGCTTAGTTTTCATTTTAAGAGACTGTTACTCTATTTCAAGGCTGGTTCAGCTCCTCACTCCTTTGGCATACTGATGCATTCTACAGGTCACAGACATTTATGAAGCAACAGCTCCTACATAATGCCAGCCTGCCCTGTGCAAGCCTCCATCGGAAATAGCATGATGATGCTCTCAGCTGCCCTCCCACATCCTCAGAAAGTCCCTGCAAACCATCGCTGATGCAGACCAGATGTTTTCATCAGTAGTTTCAAGACAATCAACACTTTCTACATAGTGAAGTATCTGACAGAAAAAAACACTTACCTCTAATCATCAAGGGCACCAAGAAAAGTGTCTGAATATGGGTGAAAATGAAACAAATGGCCTGGATGCTGTTGGGAAACGTGCTCTAAGCTCTTGCTAGTTAAAAGAGACATAAATGTCACTTTAAAAAAGACAGGGGCAATAAACTGGCACCTGCAGAGTACCAGACATTTGTCTGTTCATTCATCAGCAACTGCAATATGGCATTTCAGGCTGTCAGCTGGTGCCAGACTGTCTTGCTTTGTCACACAGCTCCGGAGCTGGGGTCTGGGTACTGCTGATGAGCCAGACTCAGCATCAGTGAGGCTCTGCCCTTCTGTAAATTAACATCAAAAATGCAGCATAAAGGTGTCATTTTCTGCAGAGTGCTGATCATGAAACCAGATCCCCAAACTGGATCCCTGCCCATGGCGTGCAATAGAATCCGAAAGCAGAGATGTCCCACTGCTGCTCTCATTGCTTGCCCTCCATGGAGCAGAGCACCTTGCTGCTGATGGCCACCCCACAGAGGCACTATGGGTTGGGGACACCACAGGATCTGCACGCTAAGAGCAAAAATAGGTGGAATTGTTTCTTATATTTTGATTTGGATGATTAAGGCATTCTCGTCTTGCATCTCTCTTTGTCCTTTGTAAAACCATTTTCACGGATTATTAAAAATTATCTATCTTCCCTCTCTGCTTTGTTACAGGTGGCCAGAACCTCTAACCACTCACTCACAAAGGAAAAATCTTTTGAAAAAGCTCATAAAATCTTTGAAAAAGATGACAACAGTATAAAATGCCTGTTCACAGTGCAATTGACAGCCTGAAAAAAATAACAGTGCAGCACACTGATTTACTAAGCTCAATCCAACAGTTAGTTTCTAAGCACAGTCACCACCTTAAGTAAAGCAAACATTTAGTACAGTACTAAACATTTTCAAAGTCCCTGCATGTGCCAAATCCCTAACGAATTGCATCTAAACCCTCTTCTTTTTTGGGACAATGGATGACTGATCTTGAAAATCTGCTCATATCAAAGAAAAGGCATGTTTAATTACAGGAACTTAGCTGCTAGGAGGGATGGCACCTCCAAATTTATTAAGTTGCCAATTATTACACATACATTTGGGCCCAGTGTGTATATACACTAGGTTATATCAGCTCTTATCCCCAGACAGCGCCAGGCAAACCTGAGACTACAGTCCTTGGCAGGATGGCTTGTACACACCAGCACAGAGGCAGCATAAGCAACACCTCTTTGCTCTCAGGCTGTTTCCACCAGCTTTGGAAACACAGCATGATTTTTTGGTGATATTTTCATCGTGTTGCAGTGACATAATTGATTATTTACTTTCGGCACCCTGGTCGCACACAGAGCCAGTATCTTCAGCTTGCATCCTGCATCACGGCCCACTTGTAAACTGAGCTCTGCATCTCTCATATGCATTTCACCAACAGTAAATACAGCAGTTGCATCTGAGTTAACAACTCATCAATTTTGTTGGCAGGCTTGTTCAAGGTGATAAGCATCAAGACAGATTTTTAAATACCAACTGTTTGTGATGCATTTGGACTCTTCTGTAATGTCAACTCTCTTCATGGGATAGTTACCGTAATATTTTGGGTTTGCCTAATAGGGATTCTGTATGCAGGGGAAAAAAAAATACATATACAGATATCCACATATATAAACAAACCAGGAAAGAAAAGAATGGTTTCAACCTATGATGCTCATTCACAAAATCACAACATAGCACTCCTGCCATGGAGTGCTTGATAAAATGATTTAAAAAACAAAGAAACAGAAAGCTGTCCAGGCAGGCTCCCGTCCACCACTCAACCTTTGAACCCACCAGTGTTTTTCCAGTGTGGCCAGTACAGTAATATTTTTCCAGCTGCTTTGTTAAAAGCCAACAACACTCACAAGCATGTTAAAGCCTAATCAGAATTCAGATAGGGCTGCCTGATGCACAGCCTGATGACCTTCCCAGAAAGTGTTTTGGTTTAAAAGCTCCTTTTCTTTGGCGAGACCAAGATGTTTTGCAGCTCTGTCAGCACACAGCTGTTGATCACCAGTTTTGGCATGAAGTATTTCTTCACTTAAATGAAAAGTAGAGCACAGCACAGTTTAAGTGACATGTCGGCACAGAGATGAATAAGCCAGGACTCAAAAAACAGCTCCCACATAAACAGAAAGAACAAAATCCACCAAATGCCCACACTCTTGAGAGCCAGAAATTAGAGCCAGACATATAATTTTTGTGCAATCATTTTGTCCCTTTCAGAAGAGACAAGAACTGTCTCTTGAATCAGTTAATCAAAATCTCAGCTGATTATACCATCCGTAGTTTGTTTCCCAGAGAGCTAATTGAGAACATTCAATATTCAAAAATTAAGCTGTTTTCAATGGGCACAGCCATCCCCATAGCGTGGGCTTAGGCTCCCAGACGAATCCAGCAATCGGCTGAATCAGGTTTGCAACGCAAATAGTCAAGATTAGGGAGGGGGACAAAAAAACAGGAAAAAACCACTCAACCATAATCATCACTGGTCCTTGCCCAAGAAATGGAAGCACTTTCTGTCCAAATTTGAGATGCCTGGACCAAAGAAACCTGAAAAAAAGTATGGGCAGATAAGAGCTGCTGTCTTGCTGTCCACAGTGGACTCTATCAGGGAGTCTCCTCACACCAAAGAACACCAGACCTCATATAGGTTGTGGGAATACCATATCAGAGGGCATGCCAGCAGGGACTGTGCTATCCAAATAAAGTGGTAACAACAGACCTTTTCCACCAGAGGAAAATAATTACTAAAGCAGGACAGAAGGCTGCTACATGATCAAAGTTACTGAAGGTGTCCAAGTGTGGAGCAGGGTTGTGTGCTGGAAGGAGGGTATTAAGAACCTCATGGTCATTTGCGATGATGTGAAGTTCCATTTCTGCCCAGGTTATCAGCTGAAGCACAAGGTATAGCTTTACCTTCCTTGCAAGCTATTCCTTGCTTAATATTCGGAAACAGATCTTTATCTCCTCTGCCTTTGTCTCTGACCCCACCAGAACCCCACGTTGCTTTTATACAACACCATACCAGCAGTTTTCAGAGCTCAGGGTACCACCAAGACAGAGCTGTAAGGCTGCTGCCACGACATCTTCCTTTGGCTCCTCTTGTGAGGAACAGCATCAGTCCAGACCCCCAACTACACTAGCAGCACATTGCTGGCGTCTCCTCCCACTCTTTGGATGCTACTCATCATTGCAGAGCATTAAGC
The DNA here is from genome assembly GCF_000696875.1 of Nestor notabilis. Taxonomy (NCBI): domain Eukaryota; kingdom Metazoa; phylum Chordata; class Aves; order Psittaciformes; family Psittacidae; genus Nestor; species Nestor notabilis. The sequence continues at coordinate 37,641 of NW_009920740.1, forward strand.
TCCATAGCCACAGGCACAACCACAGGGTCAAACACAAACCAATTTTATTCTCTGGGTATTAGTGCAACCAAAGTAACAGAGAAACAGAGTTAATCTGTGCAAGCTGTCAGCCCAATTTTGAGAACTTCTGGCCCTATGAATGCCCTAATGATGTCTGCAGCGGGTAGAAATCAGACAAGTGCTGTGGGATTTTTCCCAGCTGAGTTAGATAAGGATGGGGACTGGGGATGCAGGTCAGGAGGAGCACACACTCCTGTGCTCCCTCCTTCTCCTTAGGGGCCTGGGCACTGGCAGTCATGCTCTGCATGCCTGCCTCCAGCTCAAAACACACACTGTAACCAAGTCACAACTGCAGGAGACAGCTCACTCCTGCTCATTACTGCTAACATAGTCTTCACAGCTTTTCCGGCACAAGTAACAGCCAGTGAAGTATAGACTTGTCCTTCCTCATTTCCTCTGCTTCCATCATCCTTAAGGAAGCAGGGCTGACAGCCGGGCAGCTGAGGAGGAGCCGTCCCACAGTGCCAATCCAGGGCTGGACCCATCTTAGCCAGCTTCATTTTGCCAGGCAGCAGATTGCTACCACAACAGCTCTGCTTGGAAACATAGCCATTTAAACACCCATTCCGGGCCAGGTACACCCCATCTCCCTGCCAAAGCAGGGGCAGCCGAAAGCTCCCACCCTGTCCACACTGGTACTGCAGGGGTCTCGAAAATGCTGGAGCTGAATCCACCTCTTCTGGCAAGAACAGTGCTCTCCAGGATAACATGCTCTGCTTCACAGCAGGACTAATCAGTGCCGGCAGAGCAGCTCATCAGCATAATTACCTGCATCCAGGGTGGCCCTGTGCAGCCATGACTCCCCTTGCTCTGGGGTTGAACACACTCCAACTGGTAGCTGCCCTGACTGTACCCCAACTACATCCCTGCACCCCAAAGCGACTCCTAATTACTCTGCTTTACAATACAGCTCCCTATGGTATCTGAGCAGCAATGGGGTTGGGAGGAGGGTGACACCATGTTTCCACGAAGGATGCTGTTCAGCATGCAAAGGTATCTGATCAATTTTCCCATCTATCCCCCATCAGTGCCCCTCTGAAATACCACCCCATGGCAGGTAACTGCCATGAAGGGCAGGAGGTGGCACACTGCTGGATGCTGTACAGGCTGGAGAACCCCATTGCCTTAAGCACTCCATTTGTCACAATCCTCCAGCAAATGTGACAGCTCGGGGAAGCTGTGACAGGCTTCTGAGAGGAGATAACACTTCTGTTAATTATTCTACATGCGCCCTCCAACCTTTTCTAGTGTTTGCCACTGGAGAGAAGAGCTCATTTATGGGGGGAAATAAAACCATTAGAAGAATAGCTATAAGCCTAAAGAAGAGAGAACAAACGGCAAAGCAGCAGAATGCTAATGCCATGTTCTTGGCTCCTTGTGAATGGAACTGCACAGCTCATTCAAGAAGTCCTGCTCCAGTGAGCAGATCTCTCCCCAAAGGTTTGTCCTCTGCAGCTATGAAAAATACACAAGTTAGTACAGGAACTTTTAAAATCCTGTGCCAGCACTGAATTTATTCGGTCAACAGCCCCATCTGACCTCCCCCTTTCACAAGGACTGAGAGGTGCTCCTTCCTTTCAGCAGCATGA
>NW_009920740.1:39320-50198 GCF_000696875.1 Nestor notabilis
AAGGGCTGGCTGAGGGAGCTGGAAGAAGATGAGAACTGTGGGTCAGACAAAGCAAGTTTCATCTAGTATCACAGTAGCATTTTTAAAGGGTTTCATCTGGTCATTTGTGACCCTGCAACTTTTTTGACTTTCCATTTGCAATGACTTTCGATACATATCGTTAGAAAAAGTTTGCAAATATAGCAGGATTTCCCAGGTAAATACCAATCTCATGTTTTCTAAATCCCTGTTCTGCCACCAAACCAAGCATACATATTTAAATATGTGTGTTTATACATTGTACACGTAATTCCTGCATTCCAGTAGCATTGATATTCATAGTGACATATCATTACCTCCCCAGTAACCTTCAGGCAGCTCCCCATAAAGCACTGCTGTAACCTCCTGAAATAGCAACTAAAAAAACCCACCTATCAGTCTTGCTTTTGCCTCCTGCTTCAGCTAGGAGGAGGGAAGGAGGACAGACAGTGTGAGCAACAGAGAGAAAAATCCCACTTGATTATCCTTTTTAAGCAACAGCAGGTTTATAAGTGTAACTTTGCCAAAAAAACAAGTGAAATAAGTGACACATTTTGCACGTTCCTGCTGCCAGATGAAATAACCAGTGATGATGGGATTTGTACCCTACAAGCACAGTCCTTGTACCCTACCATAGATGGCAGGTTCTTTTATGGAGATACTGGGTAATAAACCCCGAGGTGGGTGTTTGGAGCCTCTGTCCGCCATGCCACTTTAACATCCTTGAGACACTTCCACAGCAGTCACAAAGGAAGAGGGATTCTCACTAATCCCCTGGGCTCTTTTGGAATATCTCAGTTCAGTTCAGCATCCTCCTAACTGCACCTTACTGGCAACAAGGTGTTTCACTGGGGAATTGTGATGCCCAAGGCAGAAGCATGCACTCCTCTAGCTCAGCTACTCCTGTATTCATAACCAACCTCATCTTCCTACTCCTCTGTCCAACTTTTCCCCTTTCCACTATCACCCCAACTAAAGCAAGTAAAGAAATCAGTTCAGACATTCATTTTATCTCCTCCAGTAAGGCAGTTCCCTGCTCCTAAAAATACTCCAGGGAATTGAATCAACATTTTGTAATTTGGCTGGTAACAGCAATTACTAATAATCATCAGGAATATAATTTTCTTCATTTTCCACTCTAGCTGTAACGTAATTTCAATAGCAAACTTTGCTTTGCACACTAAACAAACATGATTTGCAATGTGAGAAAAACACAGAGATAAAACGGAGCATCAAAAAACAGCGTTAAAAAGAAATAAACTTCTATCAAATAGCAAGTAAGTGGCATTCAAACAGCCTTTTCAGAAGATAAAGTTAATATTGTTCTTCTGTTCCCCTGTAAAATGAAAGCTTCATTCCTCTTACTCAGTGGCAGCAATGCTCAAAATTGCAATGCTAGTCCTCAGGCACAGTAGAGGCTGAAGGCAGCATCCTTCCTGCCCCAAATCCCACTGACCTGCTGATTTACTGTGCAGAGAGCAAAAGACAGGGCAATATGAAGAGCACACACACAACTTGAAGGACTGTACTAGGTGCAAGATTGCAGTCAAGCAAACTACTTGTTTCATAGTGAAAAGCACTTTTGCAGACGGAAGCCCGGCTCTGAAATAGGTTTTCTGGAGATTGAAAGGGCTCTTGCAGCTAAAAATGAGGAATATTCTCTTCCCTCAACTTGACAGATTTCCTGTAGATGTCAATGCTTTCCAAATCAATAAGCAAGTGCCAATTTCATGGAAGGATTTAACTTGGAAGGGTGGCCAACTCATTACTTTTCCTTTCAGCCAAGAACAGCAGATGCTACACTGCTCTGCTCAACTATCAGTCCCTCATGGGTCATGACAATTCCTTTGATGCAGTGAGTAACATATACCAAGATGTTCTTTGGCATTTCTGATCTTGGGATAAACTTTGGGAAGCACACACATTGGAAAGATGGAATTTTGAGAAACGTCACATTTACTTTCAGAAAATATCTTCAGAAATATCTTCAGCAGCAGGCCCTGTACCACACTGATGAGTTTTATATCTGCTGCTTTGGTGCCAGCACACTCTAGAGCAATTACTGCTTTCAGTGGATCTTTTGGATGGGTGCAAAGCATGCACCACACACACGGGCAAGACCCTATGTACCTGCTGTCAGAAGGCTTCATAATTAACCAGACTATTATTTTTTTTTAAGCACTTGCTGCAAGACTTCTCATTTGAAATGAGATTCTCTTTTCATCTGCTTTCAGACAGATTTTATCTCCAGAGCATTAAGAGTCACACTGCAATAAGACTCAATGCTGGCTTTCGTTTGTATTTCCTAACAGCCTAAGCTACCCAGGCCTTTGAAAACAGAGTTCTCTTGGAAAGAGAAAAACCACCAGTGGGCTGTGCCCTTAGTGCTGGTGCCCAGAGCCTTTACCCCTTGCTAGCAGGGGGGGCTTCCACTGGGGCTTCATGCTGATCCCAAACACCATCAGTGCCAGACGCTTGTCAGACGGCTCACATACAACTCAGACTCCAGCAAAGGCAATCAGAGGGGCACTGAGGGAGAGATGGCAAAGGCAGGTGGAACGGAAGGAAACATCAGCTGCTAATGAGCCTGTCACCTTGATTTGATAGCTTGGCACAAGCTGCAAGAGCTTGCTTCTCAGTGAGAGCAGTCAGGTGCCATATTTAGCTTTGACTTTGATGTAACGTCAAACTAAAGCACACCTAAAGCCCTCCTCTGCCATCGCTTTTCCCTGCTGCTATTGAATCTGAGATGCAGACAGAGCAGTGCTGCTCATGGATCCATCCCCTTGCTGCCCTGCCCAGGCTTTGTGCAGACATAACCACAGACACATCAGGCTGCTGGGACCAGAGCAGAGGCAAAGCATCTACAACACCAGCTGCAGAGCTTGTGCTGGACTCTCTGCAGCTGAACTTCACCTTGAAGAGAAAGGGGCTGTTTCTGTTCAGTGCTAGAGCAATCACTGCTTTCCAGAGGATATTCTGGGTGGGAGGTGAAGCAGGCATAGCCCAAGTGCAGGGGATACAGAGACATCACAAAGAGACAAGACCACAATTCATTCCAGTTTGTGGTGTGTAAAATAGCTGGATAGGACTATGCTTACAGAGATTCACACAGTTGTCTTTCATAGCGCAGCAAAGCTTTTAGATAAAGTGGAATAGCTGAACAGCCATTTCAATGTCCCCACTGGCAAAACTAAGCACCATTTCAGATCAGGTTACACTAAGAAAATGACCTGAAAAAAACACCAAGTCAAAGAAGTCATAGTGGCCATCACAGTGAGACACAAACTAAGCAGAAATGGCGATTTTGCAAAGTTCTGCAAAGCAAGATTCACTTTGCTTAGCCTTCCAGAACAGCACTGCTACTGCATATTCTTGCTGTGATCCAAAGGCTTTGTGAAACAGGAAGATGTCGGCAAGGGGAACTTACTTGGTGTTGTCTGAGTCAATGGTATGAAAGAGTTTCTCAAGTTCTTCTTCATTGAGTGTCCCATCAGAAAAAAAGGCCTGGAACTCCTCCAGGGACAGCTTCCCATCATCTGCAAACAGCAACAGAGCCACCATTACGGAACAGGCAAAGCAAGGGGCAAGACTGAAAATCAAAAGGTATGTTCAGATTTAAAGATTTAGACCAAAATTATCTCCAAGTGCTTCTGCAGGACTGGGCCTCAACCAGTGCAGAGCTCATGGGCCACAGGGTGGGAGCCGGTAGCTCTTACAGCACCAGAGCTAGGGAAGATGCATTGCTCCTGGGCACGGATGCACTGGCAGTTAGCAATTAATTGGGCTATTAACCAAGGCATGACTCAAGCCAAAAGCGGAAAAGCGTGCAAGCTTCATCCTAGAAGTGAATTATATTTAAGAAATTATGGAGTGTTTTGTCTACCCTGTGTTCAAAGTATGCAGGATGCTCATTAGGAGACATGTAACAGATAGTAAAAGACCGAGGACTGGAATTAACACCAAACCCAGCAGTATCTTTTGCCATCTCCATTCAGCTGCATCTTTTCTACCACAGTACATCTCCCTGCTTTGGACAGAAATGTAACAGAGCAGCTACTAAGCATAACAAGACACATCTTGCTTCACCTGTCAACTGTTTAAACACACAAGCACTGCGTCACCTTAATGTTGTGCCTTTACTTGTAAAGGGACCTGATGACACAAAATCCATCTGCCTGGCCGTATGGGCTACAGCTTGCTGATGCCTCTTGGCTAACCTACCAGCACATGAAGCAGCCACAAGACAAAGGTATAACAATGTTCTTCTGGGCACCTAGAGAGGTAATTTCAGCAGCAAGCTCCAATCTCAACCTTAAGCATCTATTCTAATAGCGGCTCTGCCTATTGCACAGGCACTTCAGCAGCCTCATCTGCAGCTGTACAAAGAGGCCCTGCAGATACCAGCGGTTGGGAGAAAGTGTCTCTGGTCTCAACTCAGAGATTGAAAAACAACATCTGGATTTAAAAATCTGGACATACACTTTGCATGTTATTTTACGTATTAGCCCCAGTGTTTAATTTAACACTGGGGTTACCACAGCCTACTTAAATGACCTAGAAAGAAAGAAAAATCTCAAATCCATATACAAGGAGATATAAGGAGGACTCCTTCGCAACTTTTGATGATAAGGTGACAAAGGCTTGCACTTAAATCTAGAGCCTTTCTCTGAGTGCTATGGGCAGCTACAGCATGTCTTTAAGACCACAGCTGGAAGTAAGAAAGTCTGGAGAAAGCTCCTGTGAAGTTCAGCAGTAAAGCAATGACAGGGAGACAAAAGAAACTCTAAATTTACCTCTGTGTTTTTCTGGTGCAAGCTGCTGACACTGTGCTCTGGTGTACAGCAGCGCCTGGTGGAATAACCAGGTCATGTGTTATTTGGAGTCTTTCCATTCATATCCACGGAAGATTCATGGTCTGTAAATGATGCCTACCTTGCAGTAGGAGAATGTATCATTTATTATTTAATCAAATCAATTCTAAACCCTGTTGCTTCTCTTTCAGGAAATTATGCTAGAGGACAAAATTATCCAATTACCACATACATATCAATATTTCTTCCCCTAACTAAATAGGTCTGCTGCTTCTAAAACATACCTGAATTGCCAAATGCTAACCCAGCTTCCCTTGCCTAACTCAGACAAAGTGATAAAATTAGTCTAAGATAGCTATTTAATTGACAATTATGAAAGGAACACAGCAGGAGAACAGCATCTACAGCAACAGTGGGTGAAAAGGGTATTATTTTCAGAACAGCACAATGGCTACAGAGTGCCCAGCTGCCTATATTGTTTTTCTGTGTTTCTTCCCCAAAATGTGACCTCTTTACAGCAGGAAGGGTGCAGAATATTAATGCACAGCTAAAAGGATGAGTCCTAGATTTGGTGTCTGTTTCTGAGTAGAGAAAACTAAAGCATCTGTACTTTAACAAGTACCTCTTACTTGAAGCATCCCACCAGTGTCACCTGGAGGTTAATCCAGTGGAGAGACTCTTGCCGAAAGAGATGAGAAGGCTGAGCCCCATTCACCTCCATCTCTGCATCTTGCACAACTGTATGAGAAGCTGCTCCCACAGTGCTCCTATTTATGCAGTATCCTAGCCAAGATCAAGGTTTGGCTTCTTCTGATCCTGACTGGCAATGAATATATGTCTTGAAGCATGAAGATCAAAAGGATAATGGCATTTCTATCCCATGAGGGCTAAGCAGTTCTTTACATACAGTATGCTTTTCCTGTAAACTTTAAATCAGTGCTTTTTCATCTCAGAACTGTTCTTCCACACAGAGGGCAGGCAGAATGAAATTCCCAGGAAAGTCACATAAATCAACTTACTGGGAAGGAGAAACCATAAAATAAAATTATTTCCTTTTTTCAGGAGAGTAATCTGAATTTACCATTTGCTCACCTCTGAAAGGCACAAAGGTGTTTCTAAGCTTAAGGGGGGGAAGAAAAAAAAACCAACCCAAAACAAGCAACTTTTTCCTTTACGTGGTTTATATCTTACATATTTTTATTTCTTTATTTTTTTTAGTAATGCATGCCAGGCTGCATTTTTTAAACATGTTGGTGTTTGAAACCTGTGCCAAAATGCTGCTCTGACTCCTATCTTGGAGGTCATAACAGGGAGGCAGGTACTAACTACCACGACAGGTTGGATCACTGAAAACCAGCATGTGCCAAATTTTTGTTGGCATTTAGTAGCCCAAAGTAACACAGGATGAGTGAATGATCTAGAGGAAGGAGGAGGAGGTGACAGTGAATTTTATTTCATTTTTGTGGTTTGGACACCCCACAGAACTAGTTGGTCCCCAGCTGGAATTTGAATAAAAGTAGAAATTTTACTCATAAACAGTGCTCTGAGTCTTTCAGCCCCCAACAAATACCACCATAGAGTACCAGTCAGCTTAAAGCTGATTGTTGTTTAATACAAGCTGGAATACTGGTCTGCAAAAACACAAAGCAAAAGCCTTCCAGAGTAAGGAGATAATCCTTTAGCTGGGTATCTGTAATTGTGAAACAGTCTGAAAGCCATGGGCTGCTGGAGCCCAGTGGGCAAGGAAGCCTGCAGGGAACTCAGGTGATAAGAGGAAGCAGTCTAGCTAGGACTTGGCAGTTAAAATTAAAGTGGTAGAAATTCCTGGGCAAGGAGGATTGACCACATTACTGACACCAGGTCTACCTGCCAGCAAGTGCTGTGATAAGAGCTGATGGAGACGCTGTGCTCCAGGAGCAGCCTTATCAGGATAGTTATAGGAAAGCAGCTTTTTCTCAAAGCAGAAGTGTCTGCACTTGCCAAAGAATGGATAATACTTCCAGAAGCCTGCTTTTTCTGGAGGCTCCTGGGCTCAAGAGGTACAACTTCTCCATATGAGATGGCAGGCATATCAGAGTGGCAGCCTCAATTGTAGGGTTCAACCTCACCCATGCCCTGCCCTGTTGGAGCTTATCTGGGTATGCTTCAGCCTTAGGTGGCTGCTTTTGATATGAAGGATAATAGAAAAATTGAGATTCCACACAAAATCTCACTAAACAAAATAAAGCTTCCATCAGTTTTAAGATCTGGAGTAATCCTTGTGACCTTTTCATCTGGGTGACCATATTAAAGGCAGGTAACCTACTTGCACCTAGTCTCTCCCCTCCCCTTTAAACACAGTACTTGAAGTCAACATCTAAGCTGGCAGTGAGGACAAATGCCACCAACTAGAAATCACCTACATTGGTGATTCAGATCAGCTCAGAAAAGAGATAATCAGGCCACGCCTATTCTGCCATCACTTTTTCCTGAGACAGTAGTCTTCATTTTACTCTTGCTTTTCAAAATAATTCAATCATCACAGGCAACACCAAAGCAATTTATTACCATCCAGAATTATCAAAGTTAAAATTAACTGAGGAGAGACAGATGTGACAGAGAACATCAGAAAGCACCAACTGGGATTTTACTATTCCTCCACTTGCCATCATGAAAATCTAAGGAGTCCAGAGGCAGTTCTTACACCTTCTAACTCATGCAATCAGGCTATTCTCACCTACTAATGCAGCTAGGGGAAAAAATCAAACTAAGATCATAAATAATCCAGAATATATGGAATCTGATAGCTGAGTTTTTGGCAGTTCACTCAGCAATACAAACAAAATAAGGCCACTGTTCTGAGACTGAGTTTGCTAAATCCATTTTCAATTACATCAGGTTGAGATTGCTCATATATTTTCTAGTTATATTATGAATGTATTTCAATACTTATTTTTATTACTCTGTGAGTTCTAAAGCGCATTAGGCCCCACTTAGTGTGCAAGCATCACCAGAGCTAAGGGTTAGTAAATTGGATTTTTATTGAGGCCGGTGGATAAAAATGAAAGCTGTATTTTTTATTTCTTTCTTGGTGGGGTGAGTGTGCAGATACATGAGCCAATGAGAACATGGACTGGCTTCTACCCTGGACCCTTCATCCAGCCCCCTTAAAAGTCAGTGGGAGCAGCTTTATTCATTTAAATGAAACTGGATATGGGCTTGAGTTTTCAGCCCTGGGCTGTTGGCAAAAATTACATCCAGGTCCACAGACCTGATTTATGAAGAACCTTTCCACTGACCAAAAGAGGGGTGCATTCACTGCAGCACCCGAAATCTTCTGAAGCTCCTTTACGACTCGCTCAGGCATGCAGGAGCCAGCTGAAAATTTTCCACCCCCTTTAACTCCAGTATCACAGTATTATATCAGGAGCAACTGAACTGGGTTAAAACCAGGGCTGGTGATTCACCTCCAGCCTTGGCTGAAGGTGCAAAGCCACAGGAGATCTGCATGAGCAGCACAGCCCACGTTTCGGTGGCTCCTTACAAGGACACGGTGCCATTGCTGCTGAAACAGCCCCTAAGATATAACACACATTGTTAAAAGGAAATTACCACAATAATTGCAATTTCCTAGCAAAAGGAATTTACTGAATGACTGCAAAATCACCTTTTTTGTTCAAGGTAACTAATGCCCAGCCCAGACATTTTCACAAGGGTTGGTACCACACCAAGGAATCTGCATAGACAACCTGAGAGTGAGACTGATGTTTCATCGCAGTTGATAATCTCTGAAACACTCCTGTGCATTTCCTAATGCCAGCTGGGATTGCTGATGGGACCTGTCTGGTTGATGCTGGCACAGGAATGCAAAGGCTGGCACAGAAGAAGCCACAGTTTCCCAATCAGACAAAGCCTGGGACTGAAGTTCAGGAGCTGGGGTTTTGCTTATTCAACTCAGTGGAAAACACTTGATAAATGCTTTTCTTTGCACTGGGCATGATACCGTCCTTCATCTTCTTGCCACTAATACAGTTTCAAGATAGTGTCTCCTGTCTTCTGCCAGTGACCCTACCACAGCTCCCATGAGCCTAACACACAGCACTCCTTGCTCTGAGGCAGGCTATGCATGTCCAGCCCAGTGGACAATGCCACATGCAGCTCTACTTTCAGCATCATCATTTTCTTTTTGCTATGTGTTAATACAAATCTTTGGGATTTTTATCTTCCCTACAACACACAAGGCCTTGTAGAGACATAAATTGCACATAGCAAATGAAAGAATATCTCTTAAGAAGACGGGCAACATCCCTCCCTAGTAAGTGATTCATCCCAGTAATAAAGATTATCTCTTCTCCAGTAATTTGAAGGCACTTCTCTCTGTATCAAAGCTCAGAGTTCATCAAACACAATATATAGCCAATTTTCCTTTCTGCTCTTCAGCAGATGGTGCAGCTTTGTGGGACAACTGGAACTGACGCATATTCAAAATCCTTCTGGGGCAGTATATAGCAGGACTGAGTCTCCTTTCCGTGGCAGATTGAACCTTTTACTTTCCACTAAAAATGGGGATAAAGTTACTTTCATTTCAACACGACCATATCAGTTAGCGTAAGATGTTGAGGAATGACTTAAAAGCTTGGTTCTTGTCTAGGGTAATGAGCAACACTGCATGTAGCAAGCAGAGAAAGGCTGGCAATCTTCCCTGTAGGACTTGGCCTGGGTAGAAGTGGGGATTTCTACTGTAGTCAGAAACTTGCACCTCATTCCCACCAGAAATAGCCTGGACATCAGCAGTGTCCATTAACATGCCAGAATATTTCCCAAGCTGCTCAGCTTTTATTATCAAATCAAGCCTTTTGTCATCCTAAAATTAGAAGTAATTTTGAAATTACTTTTAATAGCAGCTCCACATAGGTATCAAATGTAGGCTGGTAGGCAGGGAGACATGCAGAAGCGGTAGAGCACATTTTCTTCCACTGGCTTTTGTGTAGACACTACCTTTTCTTTTTTTTTTTTCAGTTTCCCAGATAATCTGCTGTAATGTGATGATTTAAATGTGGGGTTTGGGTTTTTTTCTGCACTCAACTCAATGTATTGACTTTGGATGTTTTATCACAGTTATTTAGGAATTTCTTCCAAAGAAATTTCCAATTCTTTATAAATTAAATGCTGGGATTAGACTTCCCCACGGTGCAAATAGCCTGGCCAGGTTCAATGCAACTGCTGCTTAATAGAAGCTGTAACAAAAATTACCCAAACATTTAGAAGAGGATTCAGACAGAGATGCTAGCAGTCCACAAAGCTTTCTTGACCCACCATTTTCCTACAGAAAATAGGAGGTAACCTGTTTCAGTTTTTCTCTTATTAATCTCTTTTCTTGCAGTTTAAAAGGAAAATGAAAGTCTAGAGCTGATTTCAATGCATTTGCTTCACACCTGTAGCACCACAAGGAAAATACTGAGTCAGTCCTTCCACGAACTGCTGCTCTGTAATAATTTATGACAACCGCAGGTGATTGGGGCCCCGGGACACTTTGTATGTGGACATGTTGATCTAGCTGTGGGCACACTAGTGAAAAAACATTTGGGAAAGAAAATGTAGCTTGCAGTAAGTGACCTCCAGGTAAACAGTTCATGATAAGAAGCAATACCTGAATTTGCAATGCCTGCCTCTGGCCTCCAGCCTGGGCAGCCAAGAGGAACCTGAGGGGAGGCAGCCCTGTTGGATGCACACTAGGGGTATATACTGGTCAGTGTGGCAGCACACCTCAGGGCTCCTCCAGGCCCAATATCATAAATATATTGCATATAATAATTAAATAAATATAAAATTATTGGGGATATACTTTCTTCCCCCTTTCTTCACTCTCCTCCATCAGGAGATCTCTGCTGCCAAGCTGTTGTACCAAACTCAACTTACCTCCAGACTTAAAACTGCCACTGCTTCTCAGTTATTTTTCATCTTAGTTGATGGAAAATACTATACTGAGTGCTATTAAATGGCTGACTGACTTTGAATAACCATAGATTTTTAGCACCTTTGATTTATTTGCCCATTCAAACTCTTT
>NW_009920740.1:50229-54807 GCF_000696875.1 Nestor notabilis
TTCCCCTGTGGGTTACACAAGCACAAGCCACCACAGCAAAGCAGAAGATTCCTGTGCAGAGCTTGCAGCCTCCTGAAACAAATAGCCCGATTCTCCCTCCCAAAGGCTTTCATTCTCCATGTATTCAATGATCTACCTTGCTCTCTCCATCGTTATTCAGCCTCATCTTTCTTTGTCATCCTTAATGTTGTCTTCCTTTTCCATTATAGTGCCTCCAGCATCTCCTCTCCCCACACTTCCCACCTCCTTTTTCTTTTGAACTCGAGTGTAACATGCAATGACATTAAAGATACAGTTGTACAAAACCAGAATTTCTATTTTAGAGGAGATTCAGTGGCTGCAACATCATCAACCTTTGACGCCTACCACTTGATACCCCAAATTTCTGATTACTGCCCAGTAGCCTTCTGGCAGACTCCTTCTTCAGCCACCTCCCTCAAACACTGCATTTCAAAACCTCCAGCAACCTCTCCACTACCAAAGCCCTGGTTAAAGCACATGAGCTACTGTCAGCCTTTCTCAATATTTGATCTAAAGGGGAAATAAAACACAAAGACAGCACCGCTTGCCTTTAATACAAGACCAGTCTGTGCTCCAGGAATCTCAAAACTCTAAGTCCTGACTTCAAAACTTCCTCTTTCCATTTAAGACAAAATTCTCCCAAGGAGACCCTGCTAAAAGAGAACAGCACCTGCCTCCTACAGTGCCCTAAAAAGAACTATTCTGTATGGGAAGTACTACAAATCATGAAAAATACACTAAAATAAACAGTGGGAGAAAAGCTGGTATTTGGATACTCCTATTAAAATACTGAACAGCATAGCTCCTATTTTCTTATGCAACAAATAGTTAATTCCTATGCATCAGCAAACCATAGTGTGTTATACATAATTCCCTGCAGGGTTAAGTATTTCTTTGTATGCACAACAGAGATGGCCTGGGAATCAGAGAGCGCTATTTAAATCTGCTACTGAGCCCTGCCCGCCATCAAAGCAGAGGAGTGGGTTTATCTGGGAGACTGTTTTGCAATTCCCCCCACACACATCAAAAGCTACAAATTGCTTGAGGCTGTTGCAAGGATCTTATTCCTGCTATGCCACGGTCTTCCTCCAGATGCATCATATTGAATATGCTGAAAGGCAGAAAGCTGGGAGTGACGGGCAGAGACAAAGAACTATGGCAGCACTCAGCATGTCTCCTACGATGAGATGGCGTCTAAGGGAGCTCATGCGTTCCTGAACTCCATGTTACCTTCACCTTATCTGAACAAAAAGCCTCTGAGAACGCACACAGGTAACATATTGCAGAGTTTCTTCTCTCCAGGGTGGCTGAGGACAGATCACCAGTGCCTGACCTCCTGCTAGCTTCAGCAGCAAAGAGGGAAACCTGCATTTCTCTATAGGGACAAGTCAAAATAGCACATCTGGATCACCCAGCTTTCGACCTCCTTGGAAAACAGAAGCAGATGCATGCCTGAACAGGAAAGTGAGAAGGAAGAAAATTTTAGACATCAGGTTCTTCATCTGAAGTCAAATCATGTGGGGAAAAACCACTGCTTACTGACAGTAACTTCTCACATGTTCCTAAAACACATCATAGTCTGTACAGGGCCCTGTCATTCCCGAAAGAGCAGCAAAACAGGAAGCCCTCTGTGAGGGAGGGGATAGGACCACATACGCTATGCTTGCAGCAGTGCTGACCATAGCAGAACCCAGCCGTGGAGCTGTAGACCTGCAGGAACGTTGTCAACAAAGTGCGTAAATAGGAATTTTTCTGACTACAGTATTGTCCAAGCTTGGGGGTCTTTTCACTGGAAGATCAAGAAGTGGACATACTGGCATCGTACTGACCTCCTCTGCCAAATTAACATCCCTCTGCCTGATTGAGGACAACTTAGAAAACAGATTCAGAAAGGCACTGTATGTTATTTTGCACTGTGCCCCAGCTGGGAACACATTAGCTGAAACATTCAGGAACTGTCAGGTCCAGGCACACTGCCAGCGCATAAGTTTTCAAACTTGATCATTAAACTTCGGCAGAAACATCAAAAAAAGTGAACCTGGGAGGAGATATTTGGAGTTTTCAATCAAGCTGAAGCAGAGGTTAACACTACGAGCTCCAGTACACACTGGCTCTGCAACAGCCTATTAAATCCACATTTCTTAGAATGCTCAGAGACAGGCACCAGACAGCCCTAAACCCCCTCTGCTCGTCATTAACCAGCCATCTTCACTTGCTTTTTCTTCTCTAAGATGAGATGTGCAGCTGAATATTTCAGAGGGCCAGGGTAGGGTTTGCACTGTTTTCAGCTCATTACACCCAGCACTCAGCTTCAAAAAAAAGGAAGGAACAAGCAAGTGTTTGAGCAAAAGAGGAAAACTTTATGAAAATGCATGGTGTTTCCTTTCCAAAGCATGGTCCTGGTGTGGCCGGGGCAAGGCAGAGACAGAACCTCTGGGGTTTGGATTCTTTTTGGTGGGGCTTGCAGCACCACACTCCATCTGCTTCTCTGGGATTGCTGTGACCAAGAGCAGTCTGGGCAGCAGCTACAGTGGCATTCCAGCTGCTGCCCTTCCCAGGGAAGCAGAATGCTCAGTACAAAAATGGCAATGAATGCAACTATAACATCTTGTTTGATTCCCTGATCTATGATAGCAGAAGTTGCATTTCAACCTAACTGAAGGATTTAGCACAAAAGCCAGAACCAGGCCCCAGGGTACAACAGCTGCATGAGGTCCCTGTGGGATGGAGGGGTGTCCCTGTGTCAGGAATGAGCCATCCTGCTATGGGCAAGTCTAAAACCTCACCTGATTTCTGTCACTTGCATCAGTTGCATTGTGATTTTGTTTCCCCCTTGTAAAATAGCTTTATTCTGTGCTTAGTAAAATACTCGCAGCAGATGCAAAGCACTGCTATAAAATGACCTTTTATTACCACCGGTAAGAGAAAGGCAGCAGCACCGCGGCTGTTTTGATGCAGTAGCCGCTGGAGCTATTGACTGTTGACAAATTAGCAACAAATTACCATGGATTAGGGAGCTATAAACTCATCGCTTTCTGCAGTCCCACAGAACAATATCCAGATTGCATTGGCAGCATCCACAGTTTTCCATTCAGCTAACAAGCTGCACAGAGATGAAGACAGCAAATTAAACTAACTTGAAAAGCAGATCCCTCATTTGCATTCTCAGAAGGGAGAAAAAGTTACCTTCTTGCATAATCATTTGCAGCATACAGTACATCCAGCTCCTCATGCCAGGACTCAGCAGGTACTTGAATAGTAAATCAGAACCTTCATAATTAGTAACTTGTTTCCTTGTCTTAACCACTGAATGGTGAAGTTCAGGTGTAAGCCCACAACTCTGATCTCTTGCAACAACAGATGTTTCACTTCTTGAAACTCAGTGGTTTCAAAATTCCCACAGAAGAAAGTTTCAGGTTCTAAACCAAACTACTGCTCATGTTTGATGATGCCTCTCTGAGAAACTCCTTTGTCAACAGTCATTTCTCCTCCAAAACCAACTTTTTTAGGGGGTAATCTTTGCTTCAGGACCTGCTATAAACAAAAGCCAGTGCAGTCCCTCCCTATGGGATGCTTCTGCAGGTCTCCAGCCTTGCTCATCCTGGCTCACTGTGGTTACGCAAGGGAGAGCAATCCAACAAAACCTTGCTCAATCCAGCACAGTTGCTCTAAATTTATGCTCCCACTTAACATCTTCTGCATTTCTCATTTATATTCTCGGAAAAAAACGTAAGCCCTATACTCAGTGTCTCAAGCTATTTGTCCAGACCATGATGGGTGCCCCAGCCCTGTCAGAGATGTTTAATGTCTCTAAAGTAAACAATGCAGATCTTTTCCACACTCTTTCATCTCTTTGCTTCAACAAGCCAGCTGAGCAGCACAGAAGCAGAGCCATCCTGCAGGGAAGGCGCATCTGCTCTGACAAGATTGCAAAGAAAAAATCCTAACTACTTTTTTCTGCTCCAGCGAATTAAACAAGCACATCTTTAATCACATACTTTGCAACTTGCTTTTAACAAAGCTGTAGCACTAATATTTTCTGTTTATTTTTTTGTAGTTGTTCATTTCAAAGTAGGTTAAAACAAATAACAAAGAACAGGACTCTTATCAGGCTTTTTGGTTTTACAGGAAGGGAAAGATATTTTGCTGTTTTCCAGAATGCCCCATATTGTAGAGAATAAACTATAGATGACAAAATACAAAATTAAACAAATGATGAATAAAAGAAGAAGAGCCATCACAGCATCAACCTGCATGATGAAAACCTACCCCCAGACCTATGCCAAATGGGCGCTGGTGTTACAAGTAGGTCACAGCACTGCAAAAGGCTGAGGCAGAGCACCCTAAAGCACCCGTTCTATGCGCTCCACTCAAAATTGAATTGCAAAAGCAGGCCAATCCCATTAGCATCAGCACAAAAGGCAGAGGGAAAGTTGTGTACCAAGCCAAGACTCCTGTTCTGAAGCACCCCTGGTACCCACATTGCATCATCTCCCATGAGTTCCTTTCAGCTCCCATCCCCAGCATCCCAGCCACTGACTTTGGAGCTCTGCGGTT
>NW_009920740.1:54838-58025 GCF_000696875.1 Nestor notabilis
CCAGCTTGGTTTAATTCGTCTAAATCTATGGTGGGAGAAAAAAGTATTTCAAGGCCAAAGCCATTGAAAAAATGGTCACAAGTTTTGTTTCTTTCTTTTTTCTTTTTTTCTTTCCCAGCGGAAAATGAGGTCACCTGGCTTCTCTTCTTCAAGAAAATCCCACACCCAAAGCATTTCAAGTTTTGTTTCCATTTAATCCCAGCATTTTCCCCTGAATACTGACAATAACCTCTCAATTTTTATTTTACCTTTCCACAGCAAACCTGACTAAGTTTTCACTGAGTTCGTAAGCATGAAAAGAAGACAAAAACCCACTGGTGCAGATTTTTATGGAAAATTGAGAAACATAAATGCAGAGGAAGTTCAGACTACATACAAGGAAGAAGTTCTTCCCTGTGAGGGTGGTGAGGCACTGGCACAGGGTGCCCAGAGAAGCTGTGGCTGCCCCATCC
The DNA here is from genome assembly GCF_000696875.1 of Nestor notabilis. NCBI lineage: Eukaryota > Metazoa > Chordata > Aves > Psittaciformes > Psittacidae > Nestor > Nestor notabilis. The sequence continues at coordinate 55,291 of NW_009920740.1, forward strand.
CTGGCAGTGTTCAAGGCCAGGTTGGATGGGGCTTGGAGCAACCTGCTCTAGTGGAAGGTGTCCCTGCCCGTGGCTGAGGGTTGGAGCTGGATGAGCTTTAAGGTCCCGTACAACCCAATTCAGTCTGAGGTTCTGTGAACCAATGGGGGATAAACACCGGCATGACCGTGGTCACACAGGGATTGTTTCCTAACACAGTGCTGGGGAAAGGTCCCCCCACTCTCTCACCCGGCCCTGCTGCAGCTCATTAAAACACTTCTTTAGGAAACTGGGTTTCAAGAATCTTTTGTGAATTTTTAATGCTGTGTGCTACATAGCTTTTGCTGAATCCACATTTTCTCCATGCCATCTCAGCAGGATTCACTGCAGCTATGCAACCTGCAGCAGCACGCAGCCTTTCCTGGCATAACCAATGACCCAGGATCAGCCAGATCCCAAGAGGACAGCACATGGGCAGCGTGGGGACATGCTGCCAGACCTTGCCGCAGAACCTCTGTTCTGATACAAAGCTTCATGAGCCACCATCCAGGCTTAACATGGATTCAAGCGATGCACCCACAGGAACACACAGCAACACTGCTGATATCAGCATGTGTAATGGGTTCAGTCTTAAACAGCGGAGATTTAGGTTGTGTAACAAAGAAGTTTTTTACTGTGAGAGTGGTGACACACTGGAACAGGCTGCCCAAGGAAGTTGTGAATGCCCCATCCCTGTCAGTGTTCAAGGACAGGTTGGACGGAGCTTTGAGCAACCTGGTCTAGTGTGAGGTGTTCCTGCCCATCTCAGGGAGGTTGGAACTAGATGATTTTAAGGTCCCTTCCAACCCAAACCATTCCATGATTCTATGATTCTATGTCCAAATGCACCAGCACAACATTGTTTGTAACCTCTGCACAGGGAACCACTGCTCTCTTTCCTTCTTTTCTCTTTAAGGTCTAGAAAACATACAGGCGATGGCTGTGGCAGAGGGGGAAGTATGAGCAACCAGCTAGGAAACCAATGCATTATGCTGAATGAGGAGGAAAAGGGGAACATGGGCCGTGAAAGTCAAGATACACAACTAGTTTGACACAAGGGTGAAGCATGAATCACCTGCTTTCAGCAGAACTGAACTAACACAGGAGCATGGCAGCACTGAGGGCCTCCAGCACTTACAGTGATGCTCAAGAGTTTATAAGATAAAACACACTAATTCAAGCTTTCTTCCCTTCCCCAAGCTCTGATAACAAAATCATTGGAATCCTTTTGAAGTTTTAAAAAAAGAAAGTAAAAAATCCCACCAAAAAGCATCTAGATTTCCCAAAAATGCCATTCCAGGAAACATTATGCAGGATACTTTTACGAAATACAAATTGCTGACTTTTTTTTCCCTCAAGGGTGGGGAGCTCTGAGACAGAGAACAGAGCCACACTCCATTCTGCTTGGGACTTGCAACAGGAGTAAAGATAACCAAGCAATCAAAAAAGAAAAATCAGGAGTCACTCTGCAGATGGATATTTCACTGCAGGTTGCCTGGCTTGGCAATAGAAACGCTTGAGGGAACACTGTACTTCTTTGAAATACTCAGCATTACGAGCTTTAGCTAATGGAACAGAAAATGTTAGGTTTAGCCCTCAATGGTATCTTCTGTGATGTTCATTCAAACCCTCTTTACATGGAGGAGGTGATTTATTAGCAGAGATTGGATCCATTTGAAGCAATAAGCATCCTGATGCAGAAGGCTCATCTAAAACCTTCATCAATGGAGTAGTTTACAAATGTGTCTTCTGTCTCCCAGCACTAACAGTTCACATGTCACTGCCAAACCTGTCATGGAAACGCTTTTCACAAAGGAGACAAACATTGTCACAGCCTTGGAGGAGCACAGCTCCCTCCAGGCTCTCCTTTGCCTGCAGGAAACTCACTAAATCTACATGTATTTCCAAACTACTAGCATAAGATGGATTTCTAAACTAGTTCAATGTGCAAAGCATTGAAGTTAAGATTTCTGAGCCACCTCCTGTTTTTAGGGACCTGTTTGTCTTATTGTACACATGTGAGCTTGAAATGTTTGTGTCTGTCTTACATACAAAAAACCCCCATGAAAATAGTCTAGGATATAGGAAACAAAACAGTCTTTGCAAAAACACAGGTGTTGGTGAGGGTCATGGTGCTGCATGAAGGAGGCAGTGCTGGCCAAGCAGACTGTAGGTGCTTTCTCCCAGGAAACCCAACTGAGCACTTTGAGGGTGATCTATGATGCAGTTTCCCTCCATGAAATCTTAGCAAACTTCTCAGCAAAGAGCAAGGTCCAGACAAGGAAGACTAGGCTGCTGCATTCATAGAAACCTCTGACTGAGGGCTCAAGTGACATTTGGCATGGGAGATTGTAGAATCATGTTTTGGGTTGGAACAGACCTTAAAGATCATCTAGTTCCATGCCATGGGCACTGTCACCTTCCACTAGACCAGGTTGCTCAAAGCTTTATTCAACATGGCCTTGACACAACATTTGCTATTTCCTGCTATTACAACCCTAATTAAATAGAAGCTAATTCCAAATCTCATCTGTCTCTCTCATGGAGCATACTGATGTGGGATGTTTGTGCTAAAGAACAACTTGTCTCCTACCTCAAGATGAACCTCTATGAATCTGCACTAAGCGCTGCAATAACTTCGAGAAACATTTAATCCTCATTCTTGTTTCAGAAGAGGATCCAAATGCTCAGTGTGTTGGTAATTCAAAGGTTCAGCA
>NW_009920740.1:58387-70409 GCF_000696875.1 Nestor notabilis
GGAGGTGGTGGTGGTGGGGGGTGGGTTATGTTGCCTTGGTTATTTGGTCGCTTGCTGTACAAATACATTTGCTTGGTTCAATGCAGGGCTCTTAAAAAAGCACACAAGAAGGAAGCCAGTGGCTCCAATGACCCCCAGTTTAAAGTTCTTGATATTTAAACACAATGCAGATCTGTTTGCCCAGCTGATTCTTCCTCTGGCTGTAGCCAGTCCCCAGCTGGGTTTTGTGCTGAAGAGCCTGAGCCTTCAACCCCAGGAGGCTGTGGATGGGATGGGGCAGGGACATGCCCAGATGCTACTATAGGACACATCATTCCCCAGCATCCAGCTGTTAGCAATGCAAGATGTATCTCTGCTGTTAACTGCTGCCTTGGTCTGCAGAGAGGTCTCCCGTGCCAACAGATACCTTCTGCTTTCATCTCCTCTACCCAAAGCCACCCTCAAACTCCCATAAAGTCTCTCTTTGCTCACTTCACCCTTATTAGGTCTCCTAGAGGGAGGAGAAATGGGAAAAAAAAGAGGTATCCTACCTCATTTGGGTATTGCAAACCTGCCTTTTTAGGAAACATCTACAGAAATTGTCTCCCTAGGCAATTAGGCAACACCACACCCTGATGTGAAGGACACAGCAAGCTTACAAGCAGAGTCTCTGATTGCATGTGCTCCTTGGCTGCTGACCTTTAAAATGTCAGTGTCCTCGTTTATAGAGCAACAACTGTTTTGGAGAACTTTCTAGTGTCAGTGTTCTGCTCAAGCCACATTTGAAGATGATGCTTTGCAAGAACATCCCCCACTGCTCAGTTTTCCTTTCCCCTCATCTCCACAGGATTTCAGCATTTATCACTTCATTCGCTCACAGTGCTCTTGCTATACCAGGGCTGAATATTCCATACTATATACAGTCCTACTTTTACAGCTCCTTTGCAGTTAACTCTTCTTCCACTTAAATGCTACAGAACCATTTTCCCCTTTAGTTTCGAACTTAAGAATTCCATTTGCAAGATCTAAACTCTGCTGTTTTCCAACAACTAGGTTACAGGATGCAGGGGAGAGGAAACAAGTCTGGTTCCTTTCTTTCAAAAATAGAAATATTTCATCTTGTTTTTACAGTCTTGTGCAAGTACTTTCAATTATAATGCACACTTTTTCCCCCACTGTTTAACACATACCAAGTGTATTAATTGATATCACCATTGCTCCAACTACAAAAATACAACAAGACAACTCTGCACATGGCTATGTTTGCATATAACCAAGGCTTGACCTCCGTAAAGCCCAGGGACACACTCAAATCCCCCTTTTCCTACTCCTGGTCTCCAGTTAGAAACCCAGGAGGCAAGTTTCGCTTTCCCATTGCTCACTTTTCCCCGGCACAAGCATTTCAAATCCATGCATGGTCCCTTCCTGCCCCTCCACCCTTCCTTTCCTCTTATCCCACCCCACAGGGAAGCCACAGGGGCTGGTGAGTGTTGCACTTTCGCTATCTGCAGCACTAAGGAAGCTGGCAGCATGCTGCCACGGCAGGGCTGTGGCTGCTCCCGTCTGCCAGGAGTGCAGATTGCCCCATTTATCTCCTGCAGAGCCAAAAGTAACCCCTCCGTGCTCTACTGGGAATAACAAATCACTAAGTGGCTTCAGATACTAATTCCTAACAGGTGTGTCTATTACACATTAAGAAAACAAAAAGTCTGTTGTACTGAGGAGCCTATTAATGGGAATACACTGATTTTGGTTGGTCTTGAATTATTTGCCAATTTTAATTCAAGCATTTTTAGAAACTGGGGAGGGAGGTGTAAGGAAACAAAGAAAGCAGCTGATGGTACTACAATGGAGAGGAAGGAAAAGCAGCCTTGCTTAACAGAGCGTAGTACATTTGAAAGCCAGCAAACCAGCCGTCTGGAAAAATAACATTTCCAGGATGAACAGAAAATCCTTTGGAAAAGAAAGTAAGTCTCAGCATACTTATTTTTATTAGCAAATGAGGTGAAAAACTGTGTTTCAGTGCCCACACAGCAGAGCAATATGTAACCAAACTGCCATGTGCCTAAAGAATACACATGCTCTGCAAGCTCCTAGAGTCAGTTATTTCGGCTTAACGAAAAGAAATCCCATGTTTACATGCCAAGCACCAGAAGCAGTCAAAAGCTACCCACTCTGAAAGCCGTGCCCCAAAATCTGGTCCCTTTCACAGACTGAGGTTAGGAAGGAATGGGTAATGAGGGCTGAAACCACTTGATGTCTGTGCTGTGCCCCACTGGGTGCCTCAACACCAGTATCTAGTTAAAGCAGAAACTTGGTAGCAGGAACCGACCTCAGGTACAAACCCAAATCCAGGGCTAAGCCATTCTTGAACCTGAGTGCAGCATGGACCAGCCCTTTAATGCTGTGCTGAACAGCAGCATCAGTGGGGCCAGAGTATCTTCCCAGGTAGCTGAGCACAGGTTTCCCCTCTGCACTAGGGCTGCAGCAGGGTCACAGCACTGAAATTTCTACTCTAAAAATAATTTAAAATTATTTCAATCTGTAAAACTTTTGGAAAGTTTCAGACTTTTTCCAGAGCAACACACTGCCTTCCTGCTGTGCAGACAAGCAAGCATAAAACCAAAGACACTCAGGTTCCCCTCATTCAGGTCGATGGGCATCCATTTTACTCTTTTCTAACACATGTTCCCAGGCAAAAATATTGTCCTTGCAGGGAGTTACAGATCTGCATGTATCACTGGTTTAGCTTCAGGTATTTCTTTCCCCACTGCAAGTCAGTAAGATACTTATTCCCTTCTCTCCAGTATATATTCTCTAGAAACCCATGGATTTTAAAAGAGTGAGAAAGATAATAGGAAGGAAAAGAGATACGTGATTTATAGCTGTTCCTGGCCAATTGTCTGAACACAAGCTGCCAGAACATTTTCTCACAATTGTCTGGCAAAAATTGCTAGTGAATTATAAGGATTACTTGCATCAGTGTATTTGTTCTGGATTCAATTTTTGCCTTGTTTAATTTTAACAGCTATAATAAACCATCTTCAATAAATACAGCTGATCTGCAGAAGATACCTAATGAAAAGCGATGGCAGGGCCCAGTGCTGCCCCTTGTTCCCATGCCATGGAAAGCAGAGGATGGCATGCAAGCAACAGGGCAGGAGGCAAAAGCAGTGGTTTTCCTCCATGCAGGCGAACTGGTCTGCTGCTCCTGAGGGGACTTCTCAGGGATCTAAACTGAAAGGCAAACATAGGAAAGTCCTGCTAGCAAGAGAAAGTAGCAAAAGAAGCTGTAAGTGAGATTTAGGTGGGGTAGCAAGAGAAATACTGCAAGATGGGGGTAAACAAGATGCCTGTGGTGGTAGCATAGGCATTTAAGGATTTCCTATGTGCTGGTCACCTCCACCTAGGTGTGTACTGCGATTGCCATACTGCACATTGCCACTCTTTTGTAATACACTGGGAGCCCACAAACCCCATCACTGATGCAGTTAAAAACAAAGTAAAACATCCAGGCTGGAACATCTCTCCACTAAAAGCAGCATCATCCATAAGTGCTTCTAAGGGAAATTCATTGAACACTGATAAGAAGCTTTGCACAAAGTCATCTCACAGTAGTTTGGGAAACACTTGTGGCAGTGACACCCTTTCACCAAGGCAGTAGGACAAAACCAAGCCTTCTTTTTATCTCAGCTATGGCAAAGGGGGCTCGCATTTTGCAAGGACAATTCCAGGGCAAGGAGATGCAGAGTGTACCAGTGGCTCCAGTGCCTGGCATGGTCCCTGCTACCTTGCACCCTGTGCTAGGGGACATACAGGGGCAGCCGAGTAGTAACACAGAGCAGGGAACAGCTGAGAGCCTTCATACTAATTTCTAGCAGTGGAACTATATATCACAAGGACTTAATCAAGAGGCTCAAGGCCAAGCTACACCTGGCTTTGATGCACAAGAAAATAGCAATATCTTTGGGTGCCCTGCATGAGGGTGGAGCACATTGCCTGCTGAAGAAGAGATCTACACAAGGTAGCTGGAGCCCCAGACTTTCTAGGGATGGACTCCTAACACTCAAAATGCACAGGTTCACCCTAGGAGCTTGCCATGTCCCATGGTCACCGCTACACATCAGTCGAGTCCCCAAAGCCTGCAGTCAGCTGCACCAGCTTAATCTACCAGAATACTGCAGCCAGCCAAGCTGCAAAAGTCTTTTCAAAGCACTTTAAAATTTCATCTCTGACGAAAAAAAACACATGAAGAATTTAGCAGGAGGAATATTGACTTGCTGGATCTACTTTGAAAAGCTTCCTGGATACAGCAACATGAGATATCAATGAGACAGATCAAAAAGCGCCCTAGGTGTTAAACCCTCAATGTCCATCGGTGCCCTGGCTTGCCGCTATTGACTTCCTTTTGCCTTGTGCTGCCATTTCCACAGACCTTCCTGCAGATACCCTCCTCTCCTGAAACTGGAGCATGGCATTATGGCAGGGTATTGCATGAAGACTGACCCATCAGGAAGGAAAACACATGAATATAACATTTCAACTGAAATGGCCTCCAGGACAGCTCAGCTGCAGCTCCCCAGGCCAGCTGACAGCATCCAGTGATTTCTGTGGTCCAGAAAAGCCAGGGCAAGAACCACCACTTTTAAGGCACTACCAATAAAGCTCATGTGTTTTGGCTAAGGATCACAAATTGGTTATAGCTGCATAAATGTTTCATAGTGCCCTTTTGCTGGCTGTCATCATGCCATGTAGACACATCTTCTGTGCAGCCAGCAATTAGATCTCTCAACTCTAGTGCTGGAAAGAAATGTCTTTGAAAATCCTCTTGGCTAAATGAGCGGCTTTTCAATCTCCTTGGGAAACCACGATCCCTTTGCAACCTGCAATGACGCCATTTAATCTGTTAGAATAATATATCTCGTTCACTCCTGTCCAACCTGAAGTCTCTAATGAGGTTTGCAAAAGAAAACCCACATCTCCCAGCCCATGGACAGAAGAAAATAATAAACCCTGTCTTCTCTGGGTTATATCATATGTCAAACCTTAATTGGTGCACGTCAAAGCAAATCAGGAGTGTTTGGAAACACTGCCCTACAGATCAAATGTTCAGCCTCAAATTGTCAGGCTAAAGCAGTAACCTCTGCTTGATGTCCCCTTGCTGCATCTCTCAGGGATACTTGAATGCTGCTGTTTGCCTTCAGCTCTCTGTATTAACGGAACTCAAAAAGGAGGAGCCAAGCAAGAAAACAGACAGAGTAGAAAAGGAGCATTGCTTATAGAAACGCTCAGGCTCTATCACACACGCAAAATGCACCCTAAAACCTGAACATAACTACGCTGCCCCACTTTCAATGCTACACAACTGCATTATTCAGAGCCCAAACACAGGCACATCATTGCTCTGCCAGATCAGCATTTGCTAAGCATGAGGAGCAACATTTCATGAGGGCAAGAGGTTTGATGAACTGCAGGAGGATGCTTATGGGCAGACAGGTCTCAGACCACCATGAACCTCTGACAATTATAAATGCAGACAGCAGGAAGGCTCAATTGATGGCTCAGGCTGGAAATCCAAGCTTGAGGCAGACTGGTAGGTGGTTTCCAATGCAAAAAACTCTGATCTAGCCTGCTCCTCTATGTCTGACCCCTCTGAGCAAGGTCCAGCAGAAAACAGACATCAGCGTTGACCCAAGGTCTGACACTTTTGCCCAGACAGCACTTGTAGGAAGATGTCAGGAAGCCTTGAAGGTTACAACGGTTATTGACTTTTACCATGGGTTTCACTTAATTTTGCTTAGCAGCTGAATTTTTGAGGGAGAGGGAAGAAAGGCTTGGCAGCCACAAGAAGGGAAAGTGCTGGGCAGAGAGGGCAGCCAGGAGATGCCAGCACAGCCCCGGAATGGACCAACATGTAAATAGCTTTACAGTCACAAGGCAGCAAGTGCCCTGGGCTGGTGAACATGCCTTAAGAAGGCCAAATATTAAGTGATGCTGATTTTTCATTTTTTCTTTAAGTCTGCCTTGATATTCTAGCTGCAGACTTTACAGAAAAAGGGTGAGGCCACCAGCACTGCCACAATTTGTACTTTCAATCATGAGGAAAGGGCATTCTGCATGATACCTGTCAGGCACCTGATTTATCAGATATCAAATGAAGTCTCAGCAAGCCAGTTGCTTGGAAGGCCAAGCACTCTGTTTTAATAGATCAACTTTCCCAGCTATGAGTAAACCCCCAGTCCCATTGCCAGCACACCACCTTGTGCAGGTCACACTCAAGAGCAATAGTGACTTTCTTGCCCACCATCCATGAAAGCTTTCATGATACCTGCTATTTGGGTAGCCTGTTCTCTCACCAGAGAAAAGCTTTAGGAACAGGACAGGAACAACAGTTTTAGAGAGTGATGGGCCATGAATTTGTGCTGTGCAGAAATAAGTGGGATACGGACATTTGTGTTGTGGAAAATTAAAGCTCATCTGCTGGTCATATCATTGGCTTGAGTTCATGGGGGATTTTGTGGGTGGGATCCAAACCTTGCCTGGCTTAAACCTTCTCTAGCTTTAAGTATAAAAACACCCTTTGATTCTAATATGCATTTGCTAATAAAAAGTGACATGAAAAGAAAAACAGGTACTAAAAACTCTCAGCTCTCTACTTCTGCTGCACACAGGTGCACCAGATACTTTCATATCTTTGTTGAGAGGAATAAGCAAGCCTGAAAGGGCACAAGCAGCTGAGAAGTGCCTTTTCAAGCCAGTCAATGATGGAAATAAAATCTTAAGTTCATAGGGTCAAAGGGTGGACAGAAGCACTGGACACATCTAGTGGCAGCCAGCAACCACCTGTAGAAAATGTCTACATTCTCTCAGAATTCATCATCGGGTTGGTAGGCTTGTTTATTATTTTGGAAACAGCATGCCCCATTTAAACAGATGTCATCCCTTCAGAACCATGTACTGTGAACTTTGCAAGGACTTGGAAGGATAAGTGAATATGCAGTAGTGAGCTAGGAGATGATACTGGAGTCCCAATAACTGAAACACAGATTCAAACTTCCTCCTTGTAAATAAAGGTTATCACACAGTCTTAGAAGGTGCTTTTTGATTGTCACATGAAATATAAATGCAAATCTTTATTTATTTATAAAAGAGAAATACATTTAAATTGGTCATCTGGACATGGAAAAACTTACCAGATTTCCCTATACTCAGAAAACCTGATTCATCACTGCATTTTTCCACTTATATGTGGGTGCTGCTAATATTGTTTTGTTATACAAGAATTAAAATATTTTAACTTAGAACTACTGATTTAATTTAGATACACCAGTGGGCCATGAATAGCTCAAGGTTTCCCCTGAGTGTGAGGAGCAGTAGCCATGCAGAAGGTAATTACTTTGGTCTGCAAGATAGGTGGTTTTGATGAGTGGTAGCCCATTTCAGCAAGGACTGCAAGGCTCCTGGGAGCTCACAGTAAAACTATAATTCCAAAATAGGTGCAGAGCTGTGGAAGGAAGAGTTGTATGTGCAGCAGGAGGCTTATTAGGTGTTTAGGGTCTTTTTATTCTGAGATACATAGAGAGAGAGAGAGAGATATACAGAGAGAGAGAGATGGAGATATCATGGCCCTTACCTAGCATCTTTTGAAGATCTGATAAAAGCACCCAAAGCTACAATGTCTTCATTTTTCTTCCTTGATGCCTTGGGTGCAATATTATTGGAGTCCCAGGTGCTACTCACCATTCAAGTCCTGTGCAAGTGAATTTTCCAAAATGGCCTAAATTGATGAATGAAGGTGGGGAGATAAGTACTTGGAGTCTTAAAACCGCCTCATGGACAATTACTATGCTAAGTTCCAATCAAGCAGTTTTCTAAAAATGTTTCAATAAATTAACAAGGTAATTAATAATAGATGCCTGCTTTTTATAAACTGAAACAACTCCAGAATGGAAGGGTTTTGCCCAGGAATTGGATGCCATTAAAAAAAAAAAACAAAAACAAAAACAAAAACAAAGGGATGGGCCCAGGAGCAAGCTGAATGGTGACAGGTTCTTGGGTTTCCAAAGTAAAGAATGGACTAAGGTACAACCATCACTACAGGCAGGACACCAAGCAAGCAGTACATGATGTTTAGCACATGTCATGATAGCAGTGCTGTGCTCAGACCATAATCCCATTTTCCTCACCCAAAAATGACTCCTATAACCTGCAGACAAGGAGTGTACAGGGACATAAAACATTGAAAGTGAACACTAAATATGGGGTCTTTGGACCATTTGTTCACCAGTGACAGTTTTTTCTTTCCCTCTCTCCCTGCCAGAACTGAAAACTCATTTTCACCCCTTTTTGCCCCAGTTTCTGTATTAATGACTCAAGCTCAGCGAGGGGCATTCTTGGAGTGAAACAGGGAAAAGGAAACATTTGCACAGTGATCTGGGTCTGGTTGCTGTGAATTTGAGCTCTAAGCACATCCACAGACAAAACACCCACTTCTTCCTGTTCTAGGTTCATTAGAGATGGTCAGAATCATTTCTCCAGGTGGAGGCTGGAAAGGGTGGGTGAGGCTTTGAGAATTATTACCATTAAAAATCCTGCAAATTTCCCAGATCCTTGAAGTCCTTAGAGAAACAGTCTCTGCTTACAAATGAGACACTGAGGCCAGGCACACAGCACTTGGGAAGACTGGAAATTGCTTGGAGCTTCATCCACACACCCTTTTGGACACCCACCAGAACAGGACTCATTCAGCCCTCTCCCTCTGCTGAAGGCCAAGGTCTTTCCCTGCTCTCCCACAACCATCCCTTAATCAAGAAACCTCATCTATGAAGAAACCTCAAGCCCCAGTCTCTTCATTTGCATACTGGTGATTAGCAATACTGCTTTCTACTTAGGTGGCACTTACACCATGCCTCAGTTCTTTAACATAGCAAGCTAGGGCTGTGAGATGTGCCTGACTTTTTTTGTTTCCTTGATTTACTTTTTACTCCTTTTTCCAGCTTTTGAAGCTTGTGAGCTCCACAGACCAAGGTACAGTGGTGGCATGGACATCATGGCCACAAAGCCATCAGGGAGAGCAGTGCCAATAGTTTATACGTAAGAAGCAGATCTTGCTCTAACTCAGAAAGGCACAACCCTGCTGCCAGCTAACCAGGCTCCTCAGCCAGTTTGTTATGATGCTGGTGTCCAAAGGTATTTATGTTCTCCACTGGTCAACAGTTCTGTATGTGCCCCCAGCATTTGTAGTGCAGTTTGCTATAAGGCTTCCAACATTGGGATATGCAAACCTTTACTTCCAATGAATAACAGCATAAATCTCCTTTAATGAGTTCTTAAGTGACTAACAGATATCTGTGTGCAGCTATTTAAAGGGCAAGCCCTACTGGGATGGGAATGGGCATAACTCCATTGCTTTTGGTGGCTTTTTACCAAGAAGCCCTTTCCAACCACTTTGATGCATTCATTCTTCCTTTTTTCCTTTACTAGCTCTGCTACATCATTCTACGGGCTTTCAGCTGATCATCCGGATCAACCGAAAACTGAAACCTTCTCTCACCATTTGCACTCCAGATGTCTATGTTAAATTTATAAATGAAATTCATTTAATCCATGTTCGTACTTCATTGTATTTAATTTTTGATAACAGCATAAGCTATCCAAGCCAGCATGTGTTGAATGGCTTCATTCCCATCCACACCTCTCTAGATATGATACATTCAAGGGAAAAGCATAGTGGTTTGGGCCAGTTCTTGGTGCAGAGGTCACACGGACAGCAGCAATTGGAAAGTGCCAAGTTGACCCAGCCACAATGCTAACTTGCTAACTCTTCCCTGGTCACTGTCGTTGAAACCCCACACCACTGCCAGCTCCTCCTGACATTTTGTCTAGGCATTTTATAACCATATGCCAAGGGTTTTTGGCACATCTTCCTTTGCATCTCTCCTCCTCCATGGCAGAGGTCCAGAAGAAACCACCTAACCCCCAGTACTCAGCAATCCAGCCCCATGGATAGGCCAGACCAATGGCCATTTCCGTGAACAAGATCTGATAATTACAGCAAAAACCATCCAACTAAACCACAAGAGTAAAGCTGGATGCACTTCACGGTTAGTTACACTCAAGACAAGGGAGTTGAGTGGTTGCAGTGACTGGAGATTTCAAGATAATGCAACTCCCTTTTTCAGGAAGCAACATTTTTGCAGTGAATCGTTAGCACTTAGGCTGCTCTGTCAAAATAATATAGTCTTAATCTTTCAAAGAGGATCCTGGGCTATTTAACTTTTATTAACAGCTTTCTAATGAGATGATTAAAGTACACAGTAGATAACTCGTATGATTGACAGCTCTGCTTCACCAGCCTGAAACAAGATACCTCCATTTCCCTACCATATGTCAAAGAAAATATTGTTTATTGGGACTGGGAGGGTTACAAGACGGTAGGTGGATTTATTAGCAGAGAAGGGAAAAACACTCTTACACAGAAGCAAAAGATTATTTTGAATGAGTAACAGCCATGCCCCTGCAAAGCATGACTAAAGCTAGTTGAATTATTCACTGTCAGAAGGTTACACTTCTCTCTTTTTTCAGAACATTTGACAGTTTATCCAGGTATCTCCAATGTGCTCATCATTTCAAGGTGTGCTATTCAGACTGTTTGCTGAGTTTGCCGTATAGATAGTTGTAAATCCAGCTGCTTGATATCATCAACGGGGAAAAAGGCTGGGGACTTAAATCACATTAGAGACAGACTCCCATTTTTCTGGGCCAGGAGACCAAGACATCTTTTAACGAGCAAGAGCTGCTTCATTAGCAATGTCTTAGTATGTAGGCACTGAATCAAATCACCTTAATGCAAGTACCTGAACATGGCAGGGACAATGATGTGTTTTAGCATCTTGCACCAAGAATATCCAGTTCTACATGAATTAATAATTTATGCTGAGGAGCTTTGGAAGGAAGGGCATGAGGGAGAATTCACATGATCAGGCTACACAGTTACTGTGTCAGAACCAGCCACATTGCTTTAACACAGTAAGTGCCACTTTCACCAAGCTGGAGGGAAAAATAGAATAAAATTTTTAAAATCAAGATGCTGATTTATGACCTCTTGACTGTAAGAAGCGGGACATTAAATAAGAGAATGCCTTAAGCTTAAAATCTCTCCTCTCTCTTTAACGTGACCCTTTAATCACCTGACCTCTGCATGGCAGAACGTGAGATGTTCTAGGCAAACCAGACAGCAAGAGCTGAAGTTCTGTTCACGTTTCCCCCTCCTATTTCTGCAGGGCTCCTACACAGGTCTGTAAGAGTGGCTTTAGCACAGCCAAGGACAGCAAGAGTTGCCTGTTTTGGGTAAAGCTGCCAGTGCTCTCTGCCCTGGGAGTGCTGTCCCCCATATGCCACCATCACACAGTGCCAGAGAATGACTTGTCTCAGCTGGTCAATTAAACAGAGCGAAGTCCCTGCCAGACAAGAACCTCTGCTTGTGCAGACAGCACAAGCGCGCCTGTCCAGGGCTCAGGGCCCCTTCCCAGCATTCCGATAAAAACCTAACAGTGTAGGATTTTCATTGTACAGCACACAGGCCACCCATGCGGAGGCATGAAAACATCAGGCTCATGCTTCCACTTCTCCTCAGATCTACACCAGGTAAAGCCATGAAGAGGCTGAATTTCAACAAATCTATAAATTAAAGGCCGGTATGTCAAAGAGAAAACTGTGAAAAATAGGTCCCTAGTGATATTAAACACAAAGGTATTACCTCTGGCTCTGGAAACCTCTGAGCCACAGTTTGCAGGGAGGCTGTACCAAGGGAAATATTCCTGCATATGTCCTGCAGCAGTTGCTGTGAGCTGCAGGGGAGTGGAGGGACAGCTGTAGGAAGCTGTGACCCCAAAAGGCTGCGGAGGAATATAGTGAGCTAATTATGAAAGGTAGCAAACTCAAGAGTTCAACAAATACTAATAGCTGGAGGTGGCCATCACAGCTGGCGATGTTGTCTCTACAAAAAAAACAGCATCCTGAAAAATGTAGGGGAAACAATTGC
>NW_009920740.1:70440-82301 GCF_000696875.1 Nestor notabilis
CAGAAGGCAGCCCCACGATTGAAGAGACAACCCTACTCAGTGGGACTGGAAAGCAGCCACGCTGAGATTGACATGTGCTGAGCCACCTCACCTTGCAGGAGCCAACATGGGGTTAGAGCTGCCACTAAACTCCAGACTGCTTTGTGACAACCGTCATCCAGGTCAGAAAAAGGAAAAGGCAGTGTCCTGTTTGCCTGGCAGCATTAGTCTCATGGAGAGCACTGCACTGTGTTATCCAAACAAGTCATAGGTCTCGTGCATTGCAAGATATGAGAGTGGAAGCAGAGACAGGGATAAGTCTTTCTTCAGAGAACATTTGGCCATCACTAGCAGTGCCAGCTATGCCCCACTGCAGTGCCTCTCCAGGCTTAGGAAGAAGCAGGACAAATTTCAGCAGAGCACTGGAGCCAGCAGCCTGGCCAGGGCTGGGGGGCACTTCTCCTGCCTATTCAGTGATGGTGGTCTTCTCACCCCCCTGCAAGCCTAGTGCTCAGACCTGCTGCAACCTGGCAGTGACAGGTTCAAATTCCTGCCCAGCACTGTCTTTGACAATGAACCACCACCTAAACTGCCAGACACAAGGGTAGGGCTTGTCCTGCTGGTGCCTATTGGTATCACCCCAAGCTGATTATGTGTTCTGATGTGTCCGCCCATCACCTTTACACTCAATGCATTAGCAGCTACTGGGTGGCAGATATGTCACTGGAAATCCACACCCATTTTAACATTTTGTGACCCAGACAAGAAGAACTCCAGTTGCAATGATCCATGCAAGCATCTCTGTGTTTTAACTGGGATGTTACTGTTTAACATAGAATAAAGATGTTCAGACAAACAGCATCCAGGGGAATATCTTCAAAGGGGTGAACATCTTTTCGTATCTGCACAGCACATCCAACCAAAGAGACCAGTCATCCATGAGCAGTGCTCCCCATGGGCATTACATTATGAGGCACCTAGCTCCCAGGAGGGTACATCTGCTGGGCAGGACAGAAGCTCCATGGAGAGGCATTTGGGTGCCCAGTGTGGCTGACGGACACCCCGAGGTCAGCTCTGGGGTATTAATCTCTGCTTCTTTGCTCAACTCCAGACTCCTTCTGGTTAGATGAGCCGGACAAGAAGATGCTTTTAAGCGTCACACTGTACCTGAGCCACTCATGGTCTTCCTGTCCACATGCAGGAGAGAAATCCTGCTTGTTATCTGTATGGATCACTTGCTCAAGCCTTATAAAGGGAGGAACATTCAGGGAGAAGACAATGGAGCTGGGCAGGTTTTTCCCAGGGTGAGGGGCAGAGGTAAGAACAACAGGTTTGGTCTTGCTGATTTAAGCACCTTGTTTGACCTTTACCTGTTATTAGTGCTAAAACACTCAAGGAATGTTTGGTCATCCTTAGTAACAGACTACAAGGTTGCAAAACCGGGACACTTGGATGGGTTTCAACACCAGCAGACCTCCAGGTCTCCAATTATGCAATAATTAAGTGCTCAGGAGACTGTGAGTATGACAGTCTGGGTGTCAAGAGCACAAATTCATTTTTCCCTGTAAGCAGCACCTGGAGTGTTCTCCCCGCATTGCCAGCATTCCCCTTCCATCGCACAACTGCTCAGCTCATCCAAGCAACAAATTTCAGTGTCTTATAACTGTGTCAGTTGTTAGAACCAAATGCCCACGTTAACAGGGCATTTACTGCTTATACGGCAGACAGCTGACAACAGTCTTCACTGCCTTTCCTGGGGGCAGTGATCCTATGTATCTACAAGCTCTTGCAGAAATCAAGTATCTCCCTTTGAAATCTGGCAGGGAAAAAAACTCTCCCCTGTGCTCCTTTGCTCCCACATGTCCCTCTGCAAACACACACAGTTTTAACACATATTTATTTTTCTTCTTGTACAACAGGGACTAGTTAGAGACTAGCTCTTGGGATTTTAGCTAGGATCTAAAACTCAATTGCTTTTCAGGATGGATAGAGATCCTGAGATTGGACCCATTGCCTCTTTTTCCTGTAACTGTTACCTCACAGCAGAGCAGCTCTCTCTTTTCAGGATCCCAAGCCACTCCACGTCACTCCCCACCTAAGGGAAAGACTAGACTCAGCAAAGTTATTCAGCTTTCTACATGCACAGACTGAAAACGCAGATCAACACGTTGCTCCTCAGTGCATGTATCCAGTCCTTCAGGAACGGAATTACTAATGTTCACAGATTATCCTGGGCTGTATCAAAAGAAGCATGACCAGCAGGTCAAAGGAGGTGATCCTGCCCCTCCACTCTGCTCTTGTGAGACCTCACTTGGAGTATTGTGTCCAGTTCTGGTGTCCTCAACATAAAAAGGACATGGAGCTGCTGGAGCAAGTCCAGAGGAGGGCCACGAGGATGATAAAAGGACTGGAGCACCTCCCATATGAAGACAGGCTGAGAAAGTTGGGGCTGTTCAGCCTGGAAAATGAGAAGGCTGCGTGGAGACCTCATAGCAGCCTTCCAGTATCTGAAGGGGGACTGTAAGGATGCTGGGGAGGGACTCTTCATTAGGGACTGTAGTGGTAGGACAAGGGGTAATGGCTTTAAACTTAAACAGGGGAAGTTTAGATTAGATGTAAGGAAGAAGTTCTTCACAGTGAGGGTGGTGAGGCACTGGAGTAGGTTGCCCAAGGAGGTTGCGAATGCTCCAACCCTGGAGGTGTTCAAGGCCAGGCTGGACAGAGCCTTGGGCGACACAGTTTAGTGTGTGGTGTCCCTGCTCATGGCAGGGGGGTTGGAACTAGATGATCTTAAGGTCCTTTCCAACCCTAACTGTTCTATGATTCTATGATTAGGTCAGTTTTGCAAAGCTGTTCCAAGAGGTGGATCCTCACCTATCTGCGATTTATTTTTATGCTCTTTTTTTGTGAAATTGCCCCAAATCTGGTGAATCGCACCATGCTGACTTGCACAGTAGTATCTCATCTGCTCTAAGAATATCTCAGCCAAAGAAACAATGAAATGTTTTCTGATGCTTAGACCTTATGAGCATCAGGCCCAGTAAGCTGAAAGACGTTTAAATAGTTAGAGGTCACTATTAGCAAAAACAATAATACTGTCAAAAGTTCAATCAAGAAATGTGAAATATGAATGTACAGACTTACCATTTTTGTCAGCTCTTCTGAAAATCTAGAATTGAAAGAGAGAGAGAAACATATTTACTATGTTGCTTGATTTTGAGAGGGTGAAGCCCTTAGCACCAGGAGCATGTTCAACCCCACACACAGGTCAGGACCACACACACTCCAGCCCCTCAGGAGCCAATTAAGGTGTTTTACTGAGCCTACCCTTCCCAAGGCTCAGCCCATCACCCCCAGACCCACATGATGGACAACCACTGCTGATCAACATGGTTGCCTTTGGGAATAACTGGTGGAAAACTGGTTAGCTAGTAAAATAAACGCAAAATACTTCCAGCTGTTCCAACATCTCCCATCTTCCTTGCAGAAGAAAGCCAAAAACATGGATACAACACATGAAAAATACCCATTAAAAAAATCGTAACAGCCATGCAGCCTGCCCAGTCAATTTCTCTAGCATCAATAATATCTCTTAAAGCGAGTTTCACAGTTGTGCACTTCTAAAACTATTCACAATATTCTTTTTAAAAAAGCACATTTCCTCTGTGGGAAGCAGATTATATTTAGACTTAAAACTACAGTGTGGAGGAGCAGCCCACAGAGAAGAATCAGATAGCCCTTTCAAAAGAGAAAACAATTGCAGTAATGTGGAGTACAGTTGAATTTGCCAGGTAGAAACAGCAGAAACAACTGCTATTTCTCTGACTAGTCTCATTTTAGGAATAGACCCCTGACAATGCAATTAATAGCAAAAGGCTTGTGCAAAGGTTGAGATCTTACAGGTTCCTGCCAAAAACAGCTGCTGCACAGGTTTGGCCATAAATTACCAAAAATTAACATGCTTAAACTGGACAGGAAAGGAAAACATTGTTATCATCTCCTCAGAGCTGACCTTATTAATTTGAGCAAGAGCAGAGATTTTGACTGTACAACGACATTTCTCTGTGGAGGGAAAAAAAAGCACCAGCAGAACAGATCAGAGCCAGCCCTAAAATGGAATCCCTTCTTTTCTGGGTCATAAAATCATTTAAAAAAATCGAAAAATATCAAAAGAGAAACTGCTGCACAAGAAAAGAACCCCAAGAGACAAACTGAACTGCAGAATATGCTATTTAAGCGAATATAGCTTAATTAAGGAATAATAATCATTCTTCTGCCCAAAGTTCCTCCTTAGCTGCAAAGGGCAAAGCCAAAGGTGGACTTCCTGGTGTAAGTCAGCAGAGGCAAACACCCTCTGCTGAAGCCAGACCTAAATGGTGGGAGTCACCAAGTCCTAGCTTCAATAGAGAGTCATAAAACCCCTACGATGATAACAGCTTGTGACCGCTCCAAAACTCCTTCTTGGACTGACCTTTATTTTTTTCAGATTAACTAGAAGCTTTGGGGGGAAATCCTACTACACTGACAGACTTCAGGTTTGAAGGGCCAGACAGTCACAGCTTGTCTATGGGAAGAAAGAATAAAGACAAGAAAGACAAGCAGGACCCCAGCAAGCCCCATAGCTTTGGCATATATCACTCAGCCACGCGCAACATGCACTGCACAGAATATGAAATATTCCTTTTTCCCTGGCTTACACACCCCAACTCCTCACAACCCCATGAGCACCTGCAGATGAGGCACTTTTCTTTCTAGATGCTGATTATTTCTGGATTTGTTTCATCACCACATACTTCTATTACTATTCCCACTGCTTTGAAATAAAGACATTGCATCAAGTCCAATGCAGAAGCAGCAAAGTCTATTTAAAGGTCCTGTGGGAGACTGCCACCCTGCTAAGCACAAATGGCAGAGGGAGAATGGGAAGGCAAAAACAATAAGTAAAACGTAGCTTAAATTGGGAGAAATCTGCAGTGCTCTGCTCTGTGTAGCCATCAACCTTGCCATGAACACTGGGAGCAAGATGGGGAAAAAGAAGAAAAAAGGTAGAAATGTTAAGAAATGGAAGTATTTATGTCCAGCTTCCTTAAGGGAACCTTTCAGGGCTTGAGCTTCCCCAGATAGTCCTAGAAGGTATAACTCCTTGTAAATGAGCACATTGATGGAAGATCACATCAGCTGTGTTACCTGTTAAGGTTTATTCTACAGAACTAAGCTGTTTAGTTTTCATGGCTAATGAGCAAGATTTATTCTTCCAACTTAATTGGACCACCTAAAATCTGTACACGCACAAAAATATTCAAAACAAGACACCTGGGGGGAAAGCAGTTTAAGATAAAGACATCTGTCATCACAGGCAGGCAGTGCATCAAGTTATGAGCACTGGAATGAGCATTGGGAGGCTGATAAAGACATAATATACTCTGTGATAGCTTGGTAATGCTGCCAAAAACACTGCTTCTTTGAAGACCCAGGATTCAAGCTCTGTCTCAGCAAACAAGAGTGCCCACCCACACACACCTGAAGATGCTCTCTGTTCATGTCTTGAATTAGCTGTTCCACTGTGGGAGCGATGTGATGTGCTTTTGGTAGTACAAAGGTAGGGAGGGAAAGGTGTAAGATCTGCTGATGGAAGGGAAAGTGCATCCCTTAATGCCTCTCCAATGGCCCAACAAGGCAAGACCCCAGTGGCAGCTCAGTGCCAGGCTCCCAGCGAGTTCAGGGAAAGGAATGGTCCAAGCAGCTCTAGGAAGAAGGGAATATAAGCAGAGATGCTGTTTCATCTCCAACATAAACACTGCAAAGCCAGTCATCCCCGCAGTCGCTCTCTGCAGGCCTGCAGTAACTCACCCAGCAGCAAAGTTGCTTAGACTTAGCCAAGGTACCAGCTCTAGAGGTCAGCAAGAGTGGAGGCGATGAAATATTGATGGATAAACATCCTGTCCTGCTATGCCCTCGGCAGCAATTGGCTTCCTGTGCCTCCACCCCAGACAAGGACCATCCCCAGCAGCTGAGGGCTTTGTGGGACAGGAGCTGGCAGCACCACACAGCCTGACCAGGGATGCTCTTTCCGCTCCATCACCCCCAGTTCTCCAACCATCAGGGCTTTCCGATGGTAAATGAGAAAATATCCAGCCCAAAAATTACTACAGCAACCATCTCCCCCATGAGCTACGTTGTAAATCTATTAAGCAAGTCTCTTGAATCACAAGCTAAGTCGCACAGTCGGCCCGCAGGATGCCCACAGAATGGGTCAGATTAATCCATATTATAGGCCTTAGACAGGCATGTAGTTTGCTGTCTGCAGCATACTTATTCCATTACTGTGTTTAGATGACTATAAACTGTTTTATTTAAAGTGAGGAACATCTGTCAAGATTTCCAATGACTTTTTAAATACACATTTTTGCTGTACTCTGAAAGGGCTACTACAGATGTTTGGCTGGCAGAAGTAAGCAACTCAAAACACTAGTG
Organism: Nestor notabilis; assembly: GCF_000696875.1. Taxonomy (NCBI): domain Eukaryota; kingdom Metazoa; phylum Chordata; class Aves; order Psittaciformes; family Psittacidae; genus Nestor; species Nestor notabilis. Next base: position 76,894 of record NW_009920740.1, read on the forward strand.
GTTAATAATAAACTTAAAAAACCCCGAATGCTTTCAATTTAAACATTCAGTTCTGCTTTCCCAAGGCTCCTGGATGAGAATGTGCAACATTGGAGGCTGCTTAATGGAGGGTTTTTTGGGAATTTTAATAAATTCACACAAGCACTCCACTAACCAGCCTAAGATTTATTACAGGGTTTGTAAAGTTTATCATCCTTCAGCAGGTTAATATGATGTTGATTTAAAATAGACTGCAACTGAGCTAGAATTTTGTTTTCCATGATAATCTTAGTGCAGAATTGTGGACAAACAAAATTTTAAGTCTCCTGTGTGAGGAAAGACTAATGGATAAGAAAGCATTCAGATACCCAGATATACCTAAAAACCCAATTAATCTGTTCACTGTGTCCCTACATTCCTGTTCTTCCTTTCTGTTCCCTCCCTTCAAGCCTCAACACCTCATTTGGAGCTGAGACAAGGTTTTTTATCAGGTATGGCCTTTAGCTCTCTAGCTTGAGGTGCAGGTAGGAATTTATCGTACAGCCTCTCTATGTTGCTCTTTCCAGTAATAATCCAAGAATGTTATGACCTGAATCTTTTCTACTCTGGATGACATTTTTTGGCATCATCAGGCTAATGAGCTTTCCCTGTGCAAGAGGAAAGGCTTGATTTGGGTGTTTCAATAAGAAATATGTCACTGGGGTGCAAATATTGCCCTGTCTAGAGCAGCTTCCCTGCCAAAGCAAGGTTGCTACAGAGCTCCAGGTCTCCTGGCTCTTTTCCCACTTCAAGAGAAGGGCAGTTAACACCATGTCCTTGCCTCTCCTTTCACTTGTACCTTCTCCTTAGACTTTACCTAGCTGTCCTAAATAAAAGTTGCATGAGACAGGCAAGAGTTGCATTTGCTGTTAACCACCTACACAGCACTAGAAGTTACTTTTCCATTAATGTTGTCCCTGGGTGCAGCTCCATTTCAAGCACCCACTTAAAAAGCTCTGAAGAGCAGAAGAGAAAGACTGGACTCTTCTGTGCCATAATGTACCTTGCTGTGAGCAATCCCTGAATGCACAGAGCACAGCCCTGCTCTGCACCTGCCTTCCAGCCGTGCCCTGATGGCATGGCTCATGGGGATGATTTCAAACCATGGATTTCACATAGGAATAATGAAGGAGGAGGAAGATAGCCTTCCCCATTCACTTGGAGAATTGAGAAGGTAAATAATCTTCTTAACTTAGGGAATCAATCTTAAAAACAATCCAAAAAAGCAAAAACCAACAACCAACCAACCCACAAAAAAGCACAGAAGAAAAAAGATCAAAGCCGAGAAGGATTGAGAAGGGATTTTGTGGCTGCAATAGCTTTGCTGCACTGGAAATTGTGTTATTCAGAAAGCAGTTGGCAAACTTTGCCAATTCTTGGATCTACGTTTGGAAATGCAGCCTTGACACAAGCCAAATTCTTTGTATCTTCTATCCAAACACTTCACTCAGTCCCAAGGGGCTGAATAAATACAAATTAGATCTGGCAGGTAAGCGAGTGTGCAAGAGCACCCATTAGCAAGAGAGCTGGATTTGAAATGATCTTTCTGACCCTGTTGAAGAAGGAAAGAGGCAGATAAGGGTCAAAATAAGCTTTCAGGAAAAGACAGTGCAGATCAAACAAAAAGCTTCATCTGACCTGAAATGAACAGCACTGCTTTCTTCAGGAACATTTAAAATAAAGCTGAAAAGCAATGCATTTAGTCACCAACAGCAAAGCTAGAGAGGAGGCAGGAATGAAAATCCTGCCACAGGGATGCTCACCCATACTCAGGGCTGACCCTTATGTTTTAGATGCCAAGCAGGAGATGAGTGTTTCCAACAGGCTCTCCCTGGTTTGAACCAGGTGGGGCATCTCTGCCTGCAGCCACTGTGACTGACCAGGTCTTAACGTGCACTGGAGTTCACACTCCTGCCAACAGCGTAGGTTTTTGACAGCGACACAAAGGCAGGAAGAGATGAGCAATTACGTTAAGTCAGCACTGAAGTACTCTCACTGAGACAGAGCAGTGCCTGTTTAGACATTTCCCAGTCCTTGGGAACCATCCACCTCAGTTCTATACTGCATGTGGACTCACTCATACTCAGCCAACATGATCTGATATAGGCTTACCTTCACACCCACTATATTCTCCTTTCCTAAGTCTTCTGATGTGTGAGGATTTGTTCTGGACTAGAAATGCCACCATCACCATACATGGATTTGAGCAGCACCATGACAGTTTCAGCTTCCTTTCAGTAAAGGGGTTTTGTCCTTCTTGGTTTAGAACAAAGCTCAGGGCATCTTCAAACAGCCCAAAAGGCAGAAAGAGAACATATCATTACTACTCATATAATTAGCTATGGATGGACACTAGTTATTTACAGCAGATTACACATGCTGTCAAGCCTGAGCTTTTGGCTCTTGCAGATGAAGCAGCTGTGTGCACTCTAGACCCGAGGAGCAAATACACAGAGGTAGACACCTGAGGGTGAGCGCAGGATGGGTACAGACCCTTTGCTTAACACCTTATGCTAGTTTGCCTGACATTAAATGCAAAATGATGTTTTCCAGGTTCCTAGAGCAACTTCCACCTGATCTACTACCACCAGTGAAAAGCACCTGTCACCTTCTCGGTTTTACTCATTGCATATTTTAGGCAATGCTTAGGACTTAAATACTTTATTAGTTTGTTACCAGGGTTTACTTAAGCTACAATTTTAACTTGTGGGGTTTTTTTTCGTTTGTTGGTTTTGTTTTTTTTTTTTTGAGCTGAACTAGTAAACATTATTCAAACTTTTAAAATCTTTTACCTGAAAAGACACATGCAAAATGGAAGAAAAATACTGAAACCAGCCCAAAGCTAAGATTCACCCTCCATGTGGTGAATCTTAGTAGCCAGGTTGATGACAGAGGCATCTAGCTCCTTGTTGTATTTTGTTCTTCCTCCACGCTCAGTTTTGCTTCACACCAACACAGCTCTGTTTCTTTGGCGGAAAGGGCACAGGGAACTTTGTACTGACCCACGAGCCACCCTGACAATATGGAGGAGTCAGAACAAGCACATTGAGGATGGCTGAGTCAAAAGAAAGCCAGAATAGAAGAGGAAGAAAAAGTGACTAAGGTACCATTAGCATCAGAGCCATCTAATTCATAGCTAAAACCAAGCTTAATCCTCCTTCCCCAGCCCCCAGTGAACTACCTACATAGCACACCAGCTCATGCAAACGTGGTAGTTAAATATAAAATCTCACAGGTCTTTTACTCCATCCCTACCCACTTAGGAGCCACACTGCTGCATGGCTGGGACTCACTGCTTCTCCTGGAAGTCTATGTAATGCAGGGTAATCCGTGAAGATTCACTGAGATGCTTGTTACTTTCCTGATAATGAATGAAAATTAACCCAAATGCATGTCCTGTGTTTAAACCCTTCATATGAAGGGGGACAGGGGGTGTCTCATGGTGCACTTGAAGAGCCTGTTACAGTGAAGCCACAGCTTCAGCTGATGTTCTTATTGTAACTGGAGAAAAGGAGAGAAGCAAATTCTAAGGGAGGAGGAAAAAAATAACCCAAACTCTCAGTCTTTACATTTCCAGCATCCATTTCTACTTTCAGGAGGTGAGAAAGGGCTCCCAGTCCCATTGTGAAAAGGAAAATGGATCAGGAGCTGCATGCCCAGCTCCATTGTATTTCCAACTGCTTAAGGTATTTTGAAAGATCGCGGTACATTTTCTCAGCTCAAACCTCAAAGGGGAAGAAAAAATCCACTTAACAATTGTAAGGTAAGATACCATTTAAGTGGGAAAGCAGTCTTAACTCAGGAAGCTTTTGTATAAATATAATGTTGCTTCCCAATTACATTTGTGCTCTGAAGCCCAGATTCCAGATTGTTGTAAAACTTCAGTAATTTCAGGGCAGGTAAAAGAAGAAGAAAAAAATCCCAAAATCTAACAGAAAACTCAAACAAGTTATCTTAAAAGACATAAAGGTATTAGCTGCATTCGTCCTTTCAGTTGCCCCATGAAGCAGCATTTCCTACAGCCTGCAGCTGCCTACCTGCCAACCCTTTTCACTGGGCAGGACCATACTTCAAGTGCTCTGATCTCCAAGCTGGTTTTGGGAGTTCAACAGACATACTTGCATTGGTTCATCCAGGGAACCAAAATGCCTGCGAGCCCGGGGTGCTCAGAGATGTAGTGAGTTCTGGACTCATTACACCAGCCCACACCAATGCCTACCGGGCACGTGGTAGAAGATTCAGCAAATTATTTAGAAAACACAAAGGTTTGCCTGGAAGTGCTACTACCGCCTAACTCTGAGGACGCTTGAGAAGAGGGTGAATTATCCTTTACTACAGCCAGTGTCTCAGTAGTTTATTTTTGCATTGACTACATTTTTATTTTTAAAGCTAGGAGATAGCAAAGCTGAGGATCTGTGCTTAATTACTAGACGCTGCAGAAAGACTGTGTAATTGCACCGTTTGCACTCTGATTATTCTACCCCATTCTCCCAATTCATTTAAGTGCAAACAGCCTCATTATCTCCCTAATCAGGAAGTCTATAAATACTGCAGCCGAGGCACTAAGCACGCCCCTGCCTGCCCCCCAGACCTGGGCAAGGGACCCCCGGGTCCCATGCAATCACAGGCATCCAGGACCATGCTTCCCAGCTCCTGCTGCTCAGACCCTCACAGCTACAGCCCTTCAGGGACTGGGGTCCACGACCTGGGTGCACCCCTATGCCCAGCTAACGTGGGGCAACCCATTGTGCAAGCCTGGGGAGTCTGCAGTACCTGGAGTCCTGCACCCCCATCTAGTCAAGCTAATACCAGGATTAAGGACCTACAGTTCATGCCTGTCCCAGCTGATCCATGGGATGCAGGACCTGGGGTGCACTCCATACCCAGCTGGTCCAAAGGGTGCAGGATCCTGGCAAGGAGATAATGGATCTGTATCCTCACCCTCAGCCAGTCAAAACAAAATGCAATACCCGGGCTGCACCCGTATGCCCAGCCACTTTGGGGGTACAGGACACACAAAAGGGGCTACAGGATGCTAGACGGCACCCCCATGCCCAGCCTGTCCAGGAGATGCATGACCAGGATGCACCTTATTCCCAGATGTCCCAGGGTGTGCAGGGCAAACGGGTGCAGTGTCCAGGCTGCATCCCATGTGCCCAGCCAGTCCAGGGTGTGAAAGATCCAGATATGTGGGTGCAGGACCCAGATTGTAGCCCCCATGCCCAGCCAGTCCAGAGTGTGAAAGATCCAGACAAGTGAGTGCAGGACCCAGACTGTAGCCCCCATGCCCAGCCAGCCCACGAGCACAGGATCTGGAAAGGGGCTGCTGGATCTGAGCATCCCTACACCCAGCCAGCCCAGGAGATAGAGGACCTGGGCTGCACCCTATC
>NW_009920741.1:0-16371 GCF_000696875.1 Nestor notabilis
AGGCTGCTGTGGCCTCCGGAGATGCCGTAGCTGGGTGCAGCCATTGCAAGAGCCGATTATAGTAAGACAGATAAAAGTTACTTATTCCCCTCTCTTTTAATGGAGCCTTTTTGTGATGTGCTCAGAGGTGGTGCCAAATAAGCAGCGTAGCTTCCCAAGAGGATCTGAGGTGTCCAGACAGTTTAATCTGTTTTGTAAATGGTGCTATTAATGGCTCTAAACTGACAGAAATTTCACAACCAAGACATCTCAGTTTCCACCTCCCTCCAAGCTGGACAACTCCAGATTACCAGCAGGCCTCAGTCATGTCCCCCTGAGTATCCATACTACATCTACCCTCCCTTTAAAGGCCAGTGGGATTTCCCTCTATAAAATGCTTCCCAGGCCCTGGAAGATGCCTCCAGTGGTGCCCACCAAGGCTTTTACACAGACAAACCCACGAGTTTCTCAAAACCTCATTAGACTTTATTCAGAAGTTCTTGTATAGACTCCTGACACAGATTCCACAATAAAAATAAACCCCCCCCCCGCCACTGCCCCCCTCCCCAATCGCTTTGCTTTGTGTTTTATAAAACATACACATCAGAAGGGTGCCAGGGGCATCCCACACCACAATTGAAAAGTTAACTGAGGCCTTGGTCCCAGCAGTGCATTTGCATTTGAAACCTTGCTGCCTTTTCCTTGCTGGTTCGGTTGGCCAGATGGCTGTTACAAATGCTTACAGGAGATCCAGCCTGGAATGTAATCCAGCAAAAGGAGAAGAAAAAACAAACCAAAACCCAAGGAAGAATGAAAAATGGAACCACTTGTTTATCAGAATCAGCTTCTCTCTTACACGAGGGCTTCCCTGCAGCATTTTGCTCCATTATGAGAACAGTAAAAGCAAGCGTGTAACAGTGGCAGTGAAATTGTTATAATGGGTTTTTCCTTTTTGTCTCATTTTCATGGTGCCTGAGAGAGGCCGACTGCCGGATCGAGGAGAAAGGGGAATTTAGAGACACATTGAGAGACAAGAACCATCTGCAATTAGGTAAATATTTGGTAATGTTGAAGCTATACAATATAACCTGGACACACGTAGCACTCAGTCCACGAACAGTTTAGCACCATATTGATAGGTCATGAAGCAAAACGCTTTCTTCAAGGTTTGCTTGGAAGTAAAAGCATGAAATAGCACAGTGCAAGGTAGTCTATACCCTTAGCTTCTAGAGGGGTAGGGTGGGAACGGCCGATGCTTCTGGCTGTCTCAGAGGTATGTGTTGACAGGTCGCTGGCTCTATGTTCCTATCGTCGTCACCACACCGGGGCTGTTACCTGGAAAGGTTTGATGGAGAAAGAGAAAATAAATGAGGTTATTCCGTGCATGAGAAGATGCAGGATATTGAGGGAAGGGAAAGGAGTTTATTGCCAGGACTTGCTGTGGAGTCCAGATCAGCACAAGCAAGCTCACTACAGCCATGCACTGGGCTGGAAATCACAGCATCACGGACTGGTTTGTGTTGGAAGGGACCTTAAAGCTCCTCCAGCTCCAACCCCTGCCAGGGGCAGGGACACCTTCCACTAGAGCAGGGACGTGGCCGACCCCTCCCCATCTGCATGTTTGCTGCTTACCAGGGACACAGAACTTTTCACATTCTTTCTGCGTGTTGAACCTGTTGTCGTTGCCGCCGCAGCCGCCGTACCAGAAGCGGGCACAGCTCTTGGTGGCAGGGTCATAGTACCACTTGAGCACAAAGTTCCTGCAGGTCCCCTCGTCTTTCTGCAGCCGACAGATGTCCATGACTGTGGGTAAGAGCAGGAGCAAGAGAAGTCAGCAATAACACTCCTGGTGAACCACAGCCTCTCTGCAAGTATCCGCATGGCAGCGCAATGCCCACGAGCAGGGCTGATGTGCAAGCTCAGAAAGGGCAACCACAGCACAGACTCTGCACATCTCCTGTGACTAAATCCCATCCCTTTATCTGCAGAAAGAGAAGGTCTTTCTTTTGAGGTCATCAGCCCTGAACTACAAGCTCTCAGCCATGTTGCTGTCATGCATCCGTGGAATGATGCTGAAATGAAGGAAGGGTGCAGCATATCCCCTGGATTTGCAGGAAATGAGTTGGCAGGTCCTGGACCTTAGAAAGGACTGGCTGGGCTGCAAGGGAAAAAGTATTGCCACCATCATTTTCCCATTAAAAATACTGGCTTTCTCTGAGAAGAGGAATCTGTGCTACCGCATGCAGCTCCCGGTGTCCTGCACCTCTTGCTGGTGATCAGGGAACAAATAACCAAGTCCTGGATGTGTTACACTGAAATTGCCAAATAAATTTTAAAAAATAAAGTAAAAAAAAAGCTGATATTAACCATTAATTTCCCATCGAGTCAGACACAGCATCCCCTGCACACCGGGAGGCAGGAGCAGCTCGTCCCACTTGTGCTCAGCATGGCATGGAACCCACCAGCCATCACGGTTTGTCCTGCTAAAGCTTTGCTACCAGAGCCCTGAGTCAGGCAGATCCCCCACATTTGTCTCATGCTCATTTCTGCTTCAAGCTGCTGTGTCCAGACCCAGCCATGAGTGAAAATCACACGTCACGAGTTAAACCAGCAGTTCAGTAAAGCAGACCCAGCAACTGAGGGCAAAGTGTGGAGTTCCTCTCACTGGAAGGTGTTTGCAGCTTGAGCCCCTCTTTTAATTCATGAAAACGAATTCCTTTACCACCTTCTTTTCTAGATCACTGCATACAGAGCACACCAGCGGTGCCCTCAGGGGAAAGCCAAGTCTTGAAGTTATCTTCTGATCATGTTGTCTTATGATCATGCCTTTTGTAAACCAGGTGCCAGAAATGGAAGTAATGAAAGGACTTGTCTGAAAAGGTGGTGAGGAGCCCCCTTGTAATCACACAGGGCACCCAGAAACAGCTCTTTGGTGACAGCAAAGGTGCCTGAACCAGCTGTGACCCTTGGACCACTCACATGAAGGCAGGATTTTGTGAGATAATGTCTTTATATTCACCTTTCTGTGATTCTGCCCACCCCAGGCAACAACCAAAAGCAATCAGGCAGTAACTGCAAGGGGCTGAGAGATCTCACCAGGTCTCTGTGCTACCAGAAACAGAGCCCCAGGATATCCACAAATGAATATAGGGAAGAATATACAGATACAGGGTGAATATATGGAAAGGTTTGTTTGCCAGCAACTTTCTCTGGGGCCTGATGAAAGCAAAGGCTTGCTAAACCCTTCTGAAGTTTCCATAGGAAACAGGCACAGCAGATTATCCCTGAAATCCTAGTTATAAAGCAGGTCTGGCAACAGGCCTGGGCAATAAGGAAGTGCTGGTGGCAGGCTTACTTTAAAGGGAATTGTGGCTGGTCATGGAAGCTGCCCAGAGCCCAGGATCACTGCAGCAGGGCAGGGTGCTCCCAGGGTGGACATGGAGATGCCCAGATGGTGTCACAGACCTTGCACCCCAGCCACACGTGTGCTTCTCGGTAGATCCTGCCAGACATCCAAACCCTTTCTGCCCACTCATTTTAACTGTATTTTCCCTTGTTTTCCCTGCTGTGACCGAGCAGATGCTGCTACAACAACGGTGTGGTCCTCTGAGTTTGGCTCTTTAGACAGGAGGAGCTGGGAATACATCTTTTCTGAGAGAGGATACTGACTGAAGGGATGACCCTGCCCATCGTCCTGCTCTAAATGCAGCTTTTTGAAGCAGGATTTCTTTTTTATATTTCTCTTTTCAAGTTTGGAACTTGCAATCACAGAATCTGCAAACTGATTTGCATTGTAACCTCCGTTTTTCCTGCTCAGGTGGCTGGTGCCACCCTCCAGTTTCAGAGCACCAGCAAGCACCATCCGGTAACTCCTGTGCCTGAACCACTGGGTGGCATTTGAACTAACATCTCACCCAAAAAACAAACTAACCAAGCCCAAAGCACAATGAATGAAATTAAAGCTTATCCAAAAAAATGTCAAAGAATGGATGCAGAGAATGAACTTGGGAGCTAAAATGTGTTTTTACACCGTGACTGTCTCTGTCGGGTTCAAAACAAGGGGACAGCCACTATAACCCAGGGGTTTAACTCACCCCATGGAGAAAAAGTGTCTGGACTCCTCAGTTGCACCCACAGTTAATTTTGTGATGGTAAAGAAAATATATAGAGATACATCTGTTATATAAAATATAAAAATTCAATAATGAAAGGTTTTCACAGCATTTAAAAGGCTTCAAATGGGATGTGGTGGCTTTTGCAGCAAACAAAAAGAGAAAGAAGTGGTAAATAGAGCAGGGCAGCAGAGACACGAGCATCCCTCCAGGGCCCCTCGCTTGCTTTTCTTGACTATCCGCCCAGGGCAGAATGGTGCCAAGATCATGAAATTTCACTTAAGTCTGAACAACAGTTGCTGGAAGCATCATGGAGGCATGTGACAACCATCAGGAAGGGCTGGGCTGTGGGATGGGGCTAGCAGAAACACGTGCCCTCTGGAGAAAACCACATCAGGGAGGCTTCCCTGCTCCGTGAGGATAAAACCCAGCTCAAGACCGAAGCTGTGGGTTTCTGCACAAGCCACACACTGCTTCCAACGGATCTTTGTCCATGGTGTCTGCCTGCATCCCAGAAGCACCTCACAGTCTCCTTTTGCAAGCAGCTGCCACCCCAGGCATCTATCTCCATGGCTGGTGGTGGCCTCCTCCTCGTTTGCCTGCATGGTTCTGCAGGGGCACACAGCTGGACTCAGGATACACTGCTGCCAGTGACAGAAGCTCCCCCGCCTAATCTGGGGAGCCTAAAATACACCTGAGAAAATCAAGTGAGAGGGAGGGGTCCTTCATTTGCCTCTTCAAGCCCTGTCACGTCCCTGTGAGGATTAAAGCTCTGCCATTAGGTACCAGTGCCTGCTTCACGCCTACATTTGCCTACCATCTCTGCCAAAGGACCCTTAAAAACCAACAGGAGGAGAGGCTGCTCTTGCAGCAAGGCTTTGCTAGGGTCAAGTTCCCATCCCAACCCCTTGCTGAACCAACACAGGTGATTTCAAGTCTCTACTTCCACACCAGGTCCTGAAGAGGTTTGCAAACACAGCCCCTTGTTCCAGAACCTCCTTGAGGAGATGACTGCCATTTCCCTGTGGGCTCCTCCCTTGACTTTGATTTGCATCTTTTGGTGCAAAGAACAACATCCGCAGGAGACCCAAGAACCAGGGAGTGATTTTACATCGAGTGTTTTGGTTACGTGCAGTGAAACATGTGCAATTCTTTGACCTCTCAACAAAGACACGCTGCAGATGGTGGCACTGGGTGGTCATGCAACAATGACAGAAACTGCTCTGGTGCCGAGCCGTGCTCCAGCTCAGCCACCTCCCGCTCCTCAGGAAATCTGAATCTTTCACGAACCACCAGTTTTGCTGCAGTTTGCACTCAGGTTGTGCAAACCCAGCGAGTCCTGGTGTGACAACACGCATGCAACGGGACTGCATCATGCAAAGCAGATGGTAGGGCATGGTCGTGTCAAGGAGCAAATGCAAACCAAGTCTATACTACTGGTGATCTTGTATTGGACAAGAGTGGTGCATGCTATGAAATGGTCAAGGTGAAATAATGGCTTTGCTTTGGCTTGTGATAACTGAGGGGTTTGGGTGTTACCTGATGATAATCTTTTCTCAAGAGGTGGCTGCTGCATGGTTTTCTCAGCTGCTGCTGGAGGAAAAAGGGCATGGGTTTGGATTTTAAAGATGTTTCCTCCCCGATCCAAATATTACTTGACAATACAATAAAATACAAAAGGATTAACCCCCATGTGGTACTTACATGGTTTTAAGCATTTGCTAATGCACTCAGCTTCGGCCTCAAATCTATTTGCATTACCACCACAGCCACCATACCAACCCTGGCTGCAGATCTTGTGTTTGTAGTCAAAGAACCACACAATCTGATAGTCCTTGCACTGCATGCCCATGTCAAAGTCCAGCAAGCAAGGGTCTGGCCAATCTGCATGTCAAAAGGTGCAAAGGGTAAGTGACTCTGGAAGGGTTAAAAGCTGAAAAAGCAAAGAGATTGAAAGGAAAAGAGCCTGGTACAGGACTGGTGGCATTTCCTTGTCCTGTGATTCCTGTTGCCGAATGCAAACCTTCCCCAGCCTCCAGCTTGCGTCTCCCCACTCTTGACTTCCTTGTGCATCCAAGCCCCACGTCCATGGCCCAAGGTGGTGGGAGCCCCTTACTCCCTGCTGGTGCCCATGGGATGAGACCCTCGCACAACTCCTCCCATTTATTCTCAAAGCTATTTGTCTTGGCAGTAGCTCTGAATCCTCAAGTATGTTCAGTTTATCTCTCGAGGCAAAGCCGCACCTGGAACACTTTCAGGCTTGATGAGGATTTAAACACAAATTCCTTTCCTGCCCAGAAATTATGATTTAGGTCCAAATTGCAGAGTTTTTATTAGCAGAGATAGGCCACCCGTACGAGCAGCTGCTTTGCCTATATAAGGAGGGCAGATTTTGGGACTTCCTCCAAGGTCCATCAGAATATTTACACATGAGTCTCTCCCGCTGCACAGAGGAACAGAGAAGACTCAGCTGAACAACCCCCCCCCCGCCCAAACCCCTGCCCTGTTCAATGACTTTAGCCTGTTGAAAAGCTTTGGAGTAGCATTCCCTGGGAATGTTTCCCCCCGACTGATGTGTGCCATAAATCCTCAGGCAGAGACTTGTGCTGCAAGTGGGTCAACAGGAGAAACTGAGATTGAGAGGTCTGCATCGAAGCGCAGATTGAGCACAGAGCGCAACCATTTTCCTTCAGGCAGCCCTAACCATACCTTGTCTCAAAGGACTGGCACACAAGGGGTTAGATAAAGCCATGGGAACAGATGTCACCTGGGGGGGACAAGCCAGGTGAAGGCTTCCGAGGGGGTATCCGTGTCAGGGAGAGGGACCAAACCAATGGGAACACATGGGAAGGGGGGATGATGGGACATGCAGCAAGGCAGAAATGAGACGGTCCCTGCTGAGCGCAAGCCCTCAAACCCTCCGCTGCACCAAGCTCCAGTGGTAGCACCAGTCAGGCATGAGGTCCACGCTCACCCCTTTCAGCGGGAGCAGCCATACCCCAAACAGCAGCTTTGCAGCTCTTGCTGGGTGAATGCATTGAGCAGCAGCATCTCCCTGAGCTCCCACATCACCTCAGGAAAAAAATGAGCCATGGTGCAAGCAAAATGCTTATAGAAAAACGTAAGAATGATGATTCAGGGATGAAGTTTGGATGCCAGATCCATAGTTGGTGCCTGCAACAAGGCTGTGCTGTTTCACAAAGGCTGAAAGCCCTTCCAGAGCCTTGGGGGGAGGGTTGCAGTCTGGCACTTATGGTACAAGGAGTGTAATGCTAATGTAACGTCAATAAAAGCAATGAGATGACATATTAACAGGTACAGTGATTAGGGGGTGTTAACACAGGTTAACAGGATTAACTAACAGTGGGAACTGACATCTTGCTCATTCAGCAGTTTACTAGATAGGGGCACTATCTTACCACTCAGTAAGATGGTGATTTCTCTTACCACTAGTGGCAGAGAAGCAGGGCACGGGCAGACTGGTGAAACCAGAGGGGTTACCTACCAGTTAGCCAGATTTTGGCAGAAGTTTGACACCAGCTCCCCTGTGATCCCTGGCTATAGGTCAAACCCTTGTTCAGAGCTGTGTGTTACACCCGTGAGTCAAGACCTATTCTTCACCCCAAGTGGGGAGAGAGGGAGAAAGTATCAGGTGATATTCTGTGTCCACACATGCTGGGGAGCCCATGGAGCACAGCTTGCCCCCAGAAAGTAGCCACTGGTTGGGCCCTGGCTCATCTCCCATCCCTGTGATGGAAACAGGACCCAATTTGAGTCCTCCATGAAGCTCACAGCAACTTCAAGGGGCTCTAGATCCAGCTCGGGGCAGAGACTCAAATACAGGGCTCAGACCTGCATGGCCAAGGGTGTCATCTAGGTCATGATCTCTTGGCTCTGGGTTCAGAAGCAGGCAAGGGCAAGATGGGTGCAAGTGGCTAGGCTCTCAGTGGGGTCCTGGCAGAGCCCCTCCAGCCCAGCAATCCCACCACTGCCCATACTCACGACTCTCAGGCCCTTCGAGTGGCTCTGTGTTGAGCATCATGTTGGCCACGGACACCTTGGGCTGCGCTGGGGTCTCTGGGGGGAAGAAGCAGATGGGTCAGCCAAGGGGAAAGGGGTCTGCAGCAGCGCCCTCAGCACAGTCATAACCAAACCCACCGGCCCCAGCTCCAGCAGAGGGGACACACACAAGGCTGCAGGAGTCAGGTCTGGACCTGTTCCCCCCAGCACATACAGGTCAGAGATGTGTATTAGAGGTAGCTGGCTTGGTGTCCTCAGCTGGCAGCTCTGCTGTGCAATGGGGCTCATCCTCGGGGGTCACTGCAAAGAAGCATCCCCAGGGCCTCACACGGGCTTTGGATGGCCCCCACTCACCCCACAGCATGTGATTGTGGAGGGGCTTTTAAGGAGTTGGACATGGCCTCTCTGTAGCTAGTTTAGCTTTGCTCCTCTGGCCCTAGAGATGGCAGAAAACAATGGCATCCTCCAGGGGAGCAAACAGTCCATGGTGGATCTTCTCTTGTTCCCCTGCAGCCCTCAAGGACTGTCCATGCATTACATGCCCCTCAGACTCCTCCCATCCCTCTAGGAACTATACTGTTGAGGATCATCACTTGCGATGGAAAGAAGAACATGGTTCATATGGATCATGTTCTGCACAACTGCAGCCTATTGTATCCCTGCTCAGGGAACCCTGTGGCTCATTTTCCATGGGGCTGGAGGAGGCTGCAGCCACAGGAAGGGTTGGATTTGCTTTTTTCTGCTGACAGTAGGGGTGTGGGTTGGGGGGCAGAGGGGCCAGTCCTACCCAGCACCTAGGTCACAGCTGGTAGGCAAAGAGTGTCACCACTGCCTACCCCCTTTGTTCTTGTTCTACATTTACTCTACGGGAATGCATCTTCCCTGGGCATTAAGAGCTCCAGCTCGGCACATGAAAATGTTACTTCTACGCACTGATGTCTTTTCTCAACATTTTTGTGGGCATGTTTATTGCTCTTGAAGGTAAGAGGCTTCAGACCTGGTCCAAACCCACTGAAGCTAATGGCAAGGCTCTTCATGGGCACTGAAACTGGCTCTGAGATGCCAGCACTGGCAGGCCCAGTGCAAACTTCTCCACAGCACCAAGCCAAGTCACCTCTGTGCCAAGCCAGAGGGAAAAAACCACCCCCAAACAACTTAGCTGTGTCTTACACAGCAACTTTTGGCCATGCCAAAGTGTTTGGTGAGGTTTACATCTGATCTGGACACACGGAGCTTGAATCCCCAAAGGACTAAGCTCTCCATTTAATCTCTTCTTTGTCTTTTGGGTGAGGGTTTGCCCCCCGTTTTTCGTGCCCATTTGATGAACACACGGATGTTTGTGTGTTTTCCTCTAGAGATACTCACTCGTGCTGAACGTCCCTGTGTACGTCACTCTGGGTTGGGATTTCTGGTAGCCGGTAATGACGACAAGGTATTTCTGCCCACTCCTGAGCCCGTGGATGATATGCTCAGTGCCTGTCAGGTTTTGGCTCTGCACGAGCGAGTGGTCATGCGCAGAGGTGATGGAGATCTCGAAGGTGTGGGCACTGTGTGGCTCAGGGCTGGCCCAGCGCAGCCTGGCACTGTGCTCAGTGACATCTGTGATCTGGATGTCGTGGCTCTTTGCTGCAAAGCAAGATCAGAAGAAACATTAAGCAAGGACTCGAAGAGGAAGGATCTCAAGGAAGGGTCTCGGTGCTGCGAGATCTCCTTCCCAGTCCACAGCAAATAAATCTGTCTACGGGCAGTTGTGGCATATGCAGACCAGGTTCTGACTTCTCTGTCTCACATGTCCAACCCAAAACAGCCGACTGCTTTTATTTATTGCTTTGCATTTATTATTTACATGGGGACATGCATTCATTGACTGGTGAAGTGTCCCAATGCTATGGCACATGTTCTTTGCTGCTCATTCAGCCAGTGCAGATCTGCCTGCACCCCCTCGCAAAAACACATGGGAAACCCCCTTTACACGAACTGTGCTCACACACAGAAGTTTCAGCATTCCCAAATAGGTCTCCACACACCGTTTCAGTGGTGAACTAATTGAACTATTCGTATTAGCTGACAGAGAATTCACACAATGCCACTGTGTGAACCACCATAAATAGCAAGATTTAGCCAAGGGGGTAATGCTACAAGGAAAATATAGAAAGCAAATAGGATATACTGGACAGAGAAGTGTCTGTTGCTGCACTACTGAGCTGAGCAGCAGATGATGGATTGTCTCGTATCTCACAGAATGGTTTGGGTTGGAAAGGTGCCACCCACCCTGCCACGGGCAGTGACACCTTCCCAAGACCGGGTTGCTCAAGGCTCTGTCCAACCTGGCCTTGAACACTGCCAGATTTACATGTCCTGTTTGTGTTTTGCTCAGAGGCAGGATGTCTCCCACCTGGTTTGGCACAAAATCCTCAGCACGAGTTGACAAACCTTTAACCCCCAACAAGCGCAGATTTCCCGGTTTGCACCTAAAGCCTGAAATCTGGCCTCTCAGTGGCATTTCCCGTAGGAAAATGCCCTCAGAGAGCAAAAGAAGCCACAACTCAGCGTGGTGCAGACCAGCGAGAGGCACGGTGCGTGTGGGGACAGCCTTCCACGTACCTTGTCTTCTCCTGCCTCCTGACACGGCGCCTGTGGAGTTGGCAGTGGCGCGGCCGGTGGCTTTGGCATGGCCGGTGGTGCTTGCCTGGACCGCGGTGGTGGTGGCGTTCGCCTGGACCACGGTGCTGGCGGTGGTGTGGTCAGCGGCTCTGCTCTGAGCTGTGGTGCTGGCAGTGGTGGTTCTGGCACGGGTGTTGGTGCTTGCAACAGGCTTGATGCTCACACTGACCGTGGTGCTGCTGGCATTGGGGGTCCGGCTCATGGTCACGTTGGGTGCCACGTACCTGTGAAAGCACAAACAGCTGCTGTGGCTTTTTTCCAACCCCTCTTTAAGCAGAATTTTGGAACTGGAGAGGATTTGACATGGAAACCATTAGCAAGAACACATCCACTATCCCCTTACCCCCAAGGTCAATAGTCTTTGCCAGCTTTAGACATGCCCACAGCCAAGCAATGAAAAGTGCCTATCACTTGGGGCACAAGTTGGCCTATACATCAACTCGACACATGTAAGAGTGAATTCAGTAGACAGATCTGTAGCATGTCTGATTTCCAGGGGCTTGACCTTCTAAAGCCAGGACAGCTCTGTGCCAGCAATGAATGAATCTCAGTGACACCAGCTTTCATTTCTGTTTAGAAACTAGTCTATGATGGATCCTGTGTATCAGGTAGTCCAGGGCAGCCCAGCCTGTGGAAATAGCTCACTGAGTGGAAAATCCCAAAATAACATTAATTTCTGGAATTACTGACCTGCATGATGACAGTAGCATATACCTCCTTCATGTCCTCACACATACAGGTTAAATTACCCAAACTTTAAATGATATGTGTACTTGTCTACCTTTCTCTAGAAGGTGATAGATATATCTATGGCTCTTTTGAACCAGCACTAAAGGAACTAGTAAAATGCTGATAATCCTGATTGTTAGCACTGAAGTTGCTTTTTCTTCGTGTCCAAAGATGGAGTGGGAAGTGAAGGCTTCTCCCCCAGACAGGAGTTAGCAAAGCTCATTCTCTTGCAGACAAACCACTGCTTACACTGCTTTCTGCCCAGTGTGCCCGAGGCTCTGGCTCTTGGCTTGCTGGTCATTCTGGAGCCACTCGCACTGTTTCCTTAGCTCTGGAGACAGGTAGAAAGCAAAGTCACCTAGAGACAGAGAGAGGATATCATTAAACGCTGATGTTGAGCATGGTGGTTACCTACCAAACCACATTACATCTATTTCTCCATTGATTTTTAAATAAAACAACTCTTCTTGCTTGCTCTGCTCAAAGCTATGGAATATGTTTAGTGCAGCTACTGCAGAATCCTGGCCTGGGAGAACTGTTATTCTGATTTACAAACATGACAGGACTAACTGTAAGATACCAGCGGGTGTATGTGTGTCACACGTGAACAGCTTGCTTATAACCAGGCACTTCCAACCACACACTTAACATCAGAATTTTCCAGGACCCCTGTAAGCAGTAAATGGAAAAAGCAAACTGAAAACCTAAACGTTTATTTCCATGGAAAGATGTTCTCATGCTTGCTTCTTATTTAGTGCAAGACATTCCTGAATCAAGGGGTTACTGCCCCAGTAGACTGGTTTTCAGGGCTTTTTTGATAAGACTAGCTTTCTTAATAAAGGCCCAACTCTTGTCTTCACTGGCCAGGTCTATGGAGGATCTCTAGCAGTTGGCTGCAGCTGGAGATCCAGCCCAGGGTTTCTAGCTAAGCCAAGATGCAAATTTCCAAGGCACAATCCCAAACACAGCAGCATTATTTAACCCTGAGCAAAGAATCTTGCTCATCTGGTCCTTCATTCTGCACAGAGCAACTCCGGATCTCAGCCTGAGCCATCCCCATGTCTGCTAGACATGACACTTATGCTGCAGCTGGGAAGAAAGACTTGCTGGGTGTTCAGGGAGCGCAGGGGGAGTGCTGGCAGGCTGCAGAGGACCAAGAGCCCCAGCAGGACCAGACCTTATGGGACGTGTTGCCGGTGTGACTGGCGAGCCAGGCAGGATTAGGTCACATCCCAGAAGTGAGCCCATGGTGACCAAGCCAAACAAGACAGAACTGCACACACTACCTGGCGGACCAACAGATCACATAGGATGGGCTAGGAAGTGGACAGTGAACAAAACCCAGATATGCTCAACTAAGCAGAGCAGCAACAAACAGACCAGAGAGTACAGAGCATATAAAAAGAGACGTGACTTCAGCGGGATCCACTGCCCAAAGGTCAGGCTGATAGACCAAACCTGGCAGATTAACCCCTCTGAAGTCACATGTTGCCCCTTCCATAACACTTTGGCTGCAGGATGTGATACTTACTTCTGATAAAAGACGGCAGCAGTCTCCCAAAGCGTAGTAAGGGCTCTTCATGAAGCTCCCCTGGTTTATCGACCAATTTGAAGAACACATCATTTGGTTCACTAGCTAGGCTATAGATATTCTTGACATCCACCTTCCTGCCAATGCCCAAGACAACAAAGAAGTACCCTTTGCATTTTGCACTGGTAACAACCTTCTGCAGGTACTCAAGTTCTTGTTTATTCACTTTTCCGGTCATCATCAGAACTATGACTTTTATATCCCGAGGGTTTGGTGCACTTTCAAAAACATGAGCCATTGTGTGTTCAATCGCACTTCCTGTAGCCCTGGTGCCATGGAGCTGGGCCATTTGGTTGTGCAGGTAATTAATGATCTTCTCTTTGGACCCATAATCAGTTAGTGAAAACTCAGTTTTTACCGGTGGGAAGCTTGAGTTGGTTTCATACTCATAAGGAGCTTGCTGGAGAACTGCCACTCTTGCATGGTGCTGGGATACTTTTGGCTCAGAGCTGATTTCCAGGTTACTTACGAGGTGGGAAATGTACTTCTTCATCTCATTGAACTGCAGAGGGGTGGTGGACTCTGAGCTATCCATGATGAAGGCTATGTCAGTGTCTACATCTGTTGGAGCTGCCCTTCTGTCTCTGAATACAGGTCTCTGACTACCAAAACCACAGACGGGATCAGGGTCACACACATCTAGGGAAGAAATATAGTAGGTTTAACCTGGAGGAACTGAAGATAACCCCCTCTCACCATTGTAAAAATCTCGTGTCATATGAAATACTATCAAGCTGTGAATATTCACTGGTCCATTACTTGATACCGAAGTCATTTCATCCCAAAACACACTTAAGTATGAGTTTACTATTTTTACATGCTCCTTTTTCCAAAGGGAGCCCTGCAGCACTCTGTCATAAATGGCAGAAGGCCATATTTTATAGCATTTAGCTATTGCTATTTGGGATGTAAAACTGGGAACCAGCCAAAAAAAGGAGCTTCTCTTTACAAAGAGGAGAACGCCCAGCAAGCCTCGTTCACTATGCCAATGCTTCCTGCTCAGCCTAAGAAGATGAATGCCTTGTCTTCAGCAGCAAAAGAGCTGACTCCCAATTGGGCTTCCCTTCGGCACCACTGACAACCGACTGCTGCGTGACCAGAAGGATCTGGCATTGTCTAGAGGAGAAATTGGATGCTTTACCCAGACAAATGTGACAAGTCAAGAGCCTCTGGATAGTTTCATTCAGCTGACTGCCACTGGCTGGAAGAACAATTGCATGTCCAACCGCTGTGTTGTTGATCTGGTTTGATGCAAACAGAAAAACATGGTGTTAGTAATGATGCCTCCTGTTATTTTCAGCTCAGAGCAGGAGAGGGCAATCCACAACTCTAGGAGATTCTCTACTCAGCATGCGTCTTTTGGTGGATCCCCTTTGGAGGGCTGTAATGTCCCAACACCCGTTAGTGAGACTAGTTTAGAGACAAAAACCCCAAGAAAAGGGTCAAGCACTTGAACCACTGCTCAACATGCTCTCCTGGGTTTTCTTTGTTGCTTTAAATCTCTCTCCCTCTGACAGCAAAGCTAATGTACTTCCCACCCTCTGCCTTTCTGTCAGACCTTTCTCCTATAGGGACTCTCCCACTAGAGCAGGTTGCTCCAAGCCCCGGTGTCCAACCTGGCCTTGAACACTGCCAGGGATGGGGCAGCCACAGCTCCTCTGGGCACCCTGTGCCAGCGCCTCAGCACCCTCACAGGGAAGGACTTGTGCTGGGTGAGTTTGTTCAGCAACACGTTCTCGGAGCAAAGCACTTGAAAAGGCTACAGAAGCCACCCACCAGCTGTAGGCACAAACACTGTCAATGTCCCCAGCAAACCAGACTGAGCTCATAAGCCAAAAATGAAAGAAAGGGTGAATGATCCCCAACCTCCAAAGCTCTGGCGAGAACCGGGTCCTGTCTGCTGGTTAGGAACACTGGCATGACCCCGGCATCGTAGAGTTTGAGCACAGCATCGTTGAGCTGCGGGGAGGCTCTTGTGTCCCCGTTGCTGAAGAAGACAGCCACCTTCCTCATGAGAAAGCCGCTCCGGGCACGCTTGAATGTATTCCTGGCCACGAAGGACATGGCAGTCTCCAGGCTGCGTGGCTTCGTCGTCAGGGTCGCCTGGAAGTTTTGGATCTGCTGGAGGAGGCTTGATTTCTTCCTGGCATCAGCAAAGCGGATCTCCGTGGTGACCTCGTTGTTGTAGGTGACCAGAGCCACCCGGGCACCCCGAGGACAGTTGCTTTCGGCGATGGTTAAGTTGTTGACCACTCTGAGCACAGTTTGCTTCATCCTGTTGAAAACCTCCCTCACGACACCCGAGGAGGTGTCGATAGCGAAGGCCAGCTCCGTTGGGAAGACAGGGCACTCCTTGGGACCTGCCAGAAACACGCGTTGGGAACAAACAGCGCCCCACACAGCTGTCAGGGTGCAAGGACCATGTCCTCAGCAGGGGTAAATCATTCATAGCACATACATGGAGAGAGCAACAACTGTGACACGCAGTCACACTGGGGTTGAAAGGGCTGAAGGTGACTTACCATAGCAGCAAGCTGTGAAAAAGTAAAGGAAGGAGTTTGGTCAGTGCCATCTGTGTAACGTGACGGGCACGTGAGGGTAGAGGCAGGGATTTAGCAAAGCACTGATGTACTCACGGCATTTGTCCTTGATGTTCCGCACAAGCGCACATTGCTTTAGAAAACAAAATGAAAGAGAGAGAAAAAGGGGAAAAAAGAGACATGTGACACAGCCAACAGAAGAGTATTTCAAAACAAGGAGGAAGTGACGCCACACTTACATCTCTGGATTCTCCTTTATCGCCCTTAAGTCCCTGTTTGAAAGAAATAAAGAGAAATTGAGTGCAATGTGCATTTTCAAGGTGCACCCTGTACCCAGCTGGAATAATCAGTTAACCGTGGGTCATGGAGAAGCTAAGGGCAGCGAGCAGGATGGTGAGCACTCGTCTCAGGAGCAGGGCCCGCTCTGGGAGCGCTGCTGTGGCTGCCCCAGAGGTGGCGAGTGCAGGCACCCAGACAGAGCCCATGAGAGGGGAGGTTGCGGTGCAGACTTTGGATTGTAGAAACTGCCTTGACTGGTCTCTTCAGGAGAGGGTGCGCAATGGACGGGGCTGTGCTCGATGTGCCCTAGTGCAGGACCTCCAGCAGCAGGTGGCTGAGCTGCGGGAGGCTGTTGGTAAGCTAAAAGGTGCCGTGGAAGCTGAGAGGAAGGTGGGCTGTTTGCTCCAGGGCCAAATTGTGAAGGGTCCACAAGCGTCCATCATTGCTCACACAGGAA